>NC_041384.1:441015964-441095299 GCF_002162155.2 Triticum dicoccoides
ACGAGGTGCAGGTCAACTGCAATCCCCTCCTCGGAGCTGCACCACAAGTACAACGTGCACTCCATCCCTATCCGCAAGGACGGCGAGGTGCAGGTCGACTGCAATCCCCTCCTCGGAGCTGTGCCACAAGTAAAAAGTGCGCTCCGTCCCTATCCGCAAGGACGACGAGGTGCAGGTCGACTGCAATCCTCTCCTCGGAGCTGTGCCACAAGTACAACATGCGCTCCATCCCTATTTGCAAGGACGATGAGGTGCAGGTCGACTGGGACATCCTCCTCAGAATCGCATCTCAAGTACAAAGAATATTCCGAGTGAAGAACAAGTTCCACTTGAAGGCAAACGCAAGCACATTCAGAAGATAAACCAAGTTTGGATAAATCTAAAAGTCCCAGAACAAAGATAAAAGTACTCGGGCATCAGGCCTGAAGGAGTTTAACGGTTACAAAACCACTCGGCATTCCGAGGCAAATTTAAGGCGAGATATAAAGTTTTCCCACTCCGTGGTAGGAGGGCTTGCAGGGTCGACGAACTCGTCCAGGTCAATTCCATCAGCGATTCGAGTGGCAGCAGCAATGAAGGTTTCCATAAAGGATTAGAGGTCGTGCTTTTTTGTATTGGCAACCTTGATCGCCGCCAGCTTCTCTTCTTGAGCTTCTTTGAAGTGGACCCTAACCAGCGACAGAGCCACGCCAGCACCGCATCGGGTAGAAGACTTCTTCCATTCCTGCACTCGACCAGGAACTTCATTGAGTTGAGCCATCAGAGACTCGAGGTCATTTTGAAACGTTGCCCTAGGCCAGAGTGATGTATCAATGCGCGACACCGCTACCTTCAGGCAAGCAAGATAGCTTGTAACACTGGCAACGCGAGATTCCAGTCGGAGCACATTCATGGCAGCCTCATCGCCGACTAGAGAAAGGATAGGATCCAAGCATGTCTCAATCCGCCCGGTTTCCCCTTCAAAGTTTTGGCAGAATTATGCAGATTCAAGGAGTTAATGAGTCGACCGGTTCATGATGACTTGCAGACAATGAATCAGCCGGATAAAGAGAAGTACCTTCGATCATAAGGAAGAGCCTCTTGGCGAGTGCTTTCAGATAAGCTTCCAGGTCGTTCCTCTGGCGAGACATGCTTTCCAGCTGCTCGTTCAGAGTCACCTTATCTTTCTTCAGACGAGTCGCCTCTCGGTTAGATTAAGTAAGAGATGACTTCAACTTGGTTATTTCCTCCTCTAGATCTCCGACCGAAGCCAGTTTTTTGTCAGCAAAGGCAGTCTTCTCCTGAGCCTCCTTGTGTGCAGCTGCAAGGTCGAGGTCCTTCTTTGCCAGAGCCAGCCTCATTTTTTCTGCGAAATATGCATTTGGGTCAAACAGAAGAACGAAGGGATAACTTGAAGGATGGTCGAGATAAACAGTCGACATGCCGTTACCTTCCGTACCAACAACTTCATCTTGAGCCTTTTTTAAGTTCTGTTGGGCCAGCTCCAAGTCAAGGTTGAGTTGCCTCTGCTTGGCCTCGAATTCAGAAAACTTGGATTATTTACTTCCGAGTGAATAAAAGACATGTCAGTGGACAAGATCAAATATTATTTACTTCCGAGTGAATAAAACTTTAAGACTACTGCAGAATCAAACATTCTACAGTAGTCTCGGGGACTACACCCAGTGGGTGCACTTAGCATACCCCCACTGGTTCAGATTCCACTCGACACGGTCCGTTCAGACCAAGTCGAAGAGAAAAAAAAGAGAGGGCAAGAAATACTCAGACCCCAACCGACTGCCAGCAGTCGACTGCGGTCTCGGGGACTACACCCAGTGGGTGCACTTAGCGTGCCCCCACTGATTCATATTCCACTCGACATGGTCCACCCAGACCGAGTGGAAGAGTGAAAACAACAAAGATGTCCAAACACCCAGTGGGTGCGCAGATGCGAAGTGCAGGATAAGAAGAGATTACATGGAGAAAAGTCTTCAGGTAGCATATCCTAACAGAACAAGTTTAGTCGAAAGCTAACTTACATGGACATTGGCTCGAAGAGCCGCGCTGGCGTCATAAGCAGCCTGACTATTTTCGTGCACCACCTTCACTCGCTCCATCATTAGCCCAGCTTGGCAAATGGCTTCTGCAGCGGCGTCCGCCTGGCTTTCCGGAACATGATTGTTAGTGAAGAATGGGACTCACGGTCCAGACGCAGCAGCTAGAAGTTCCAAGGCATGAAGCTGGACGGTGGAAGCAAGCACTGCCACAGTCGACAATGTGGGGCGTTCACTCGATACGGGATCAGCAAAAGTAACAGAAGCCCGAGTCACATCTTCGGGCTATTGAACCGCTGGCTCTGCCGCCGGCACCAATTGGGATGTTGTGGGTGTCAAAACCGGTGGATCTCGGGTAGGGGGTCCCAAACTGTGTGTCTAGGTCGGATGGTAACAGGAGGCAGGGGACATGATATTTTACCCAGGTTCGGGCCCTCTTGATGGAGGTACAACCCTACGTCCTGCTTGATTAATATTGATGATATGGGTAGTACAAGAGTAGATCTACCACGAGATCAGAGAGCCTAACCCTAGAAGCTAGCCTATGGTATGATTCTTCTTCGTCCTACGGACTAAAACTCTCCGGTTTATATAAACACCGGAGAGGGCTAGGGTTACACAGAGTCGGTTACATTGGTAGGAGATCTACATATCCATATCGCCAAGCTTGCCTTCTACGCCAAGGAAAGTCCCTTCCGGACACCGGACAAAGTCTTCAATCTTGTATCTTCATAGTCCAGGAGTCCGGCCAAAGGTATAGTCCGGCTATCCAGACACCCCCTAATCCAGGACTCCCTTAGTAGCCCCTGAACTAGGCTTCAATGACGACGAGTCTGGCGCGCAGATTGTCTTCGTCATTGCAAGGCGGGTTCCTCCTCCAAGTACTTCATAGAAGATTTTGAACACAAAGGTAGTGACCGGCTCTGCAAAATAAGTTTCCACATATTCCCATAGAGAGAATAATATTTACACAAATCTAATCTGCTGACGTATTTCGTAGCATGACATCACACCACGGCCAAGTCTTTATTCGAATCGTTTTACTGTCCCACCTCAGCGCGTTTAGCGAGGCGGTTTCCTTGGCACATCTTGTTAAAGCAGAGATCGTGTCCCCTTATTCCGGGATTCTCATCAATACGGGTGTGGGTAACCCAACCGCGCCATTGACTACGGCGCTTGGGAGATAAGCGAGTTTTACCAGGCTGGTGGGGGCGCATAGTCGCGTCCGCCCATATAAGGGGATAAGGATCCACCTTTTCATCCACGCCTTCTTCCTCCTTTACCTATCCATTTCCGCGCACTCGAGCTCCAGCGCCCAAGTCCGCACACCCCACCTCAACCTTCTCCATCCATGTCCGGAGCGGGAGGCAAGTGGATGGTCTCCTCCGTCACGGAGGGACACATCAAAAGACTGAGGAAGGCCGGATACTTGTCTAACGACATTGCGCACCGGCTCCCCGAAGAGGGGCAGTTCATCCCCACCCCTAGGCCCCATGAGAGGGTGGTGTTCCTCCCCCATTTCCTCCGCGGACTGGGCTTCCCTCTTGTCGGTGTCAAAACCGGCGGATCTCGGGTAGGGGGTCCCAAACTGTGCGTCTAGGCCGGATGGTAACAGGAGACAGGGGACACTTTGTTTTACCCAGGTTCGGGACCTCTCGATGGAGGTAATACCCTACTCCTGCTTGATTAATATTGATGATATGGGTAGTACAAGAGTAGATCTACCACGAGATCAAGGAGGCTAAACCCTAGAAGCTAGCCTATGGTATGATTGTTGTGTATGGAGTTGATTGTCTACGGACTACAACCCTCCGGTTTATATAGACACCGAATAGGGTTAGAGTTACACAGAGTCGGTTACAATGGTAGGAGATCTTGAATATCCGCATCGCCAAGCTTGCGTTCCACGCCAAGGAAAGTCCCATCCGGACAAGGGACGAAGTCTTCAATCTTGTATCTTCATAGTCCAGGAGTCCGGCTGAAGGTATTGTCCGGCTACCCGAACACCCCCTAATCCAGGACTCCCTCAGTAGCCCCTGAACCAGGCTTCAATGACGACGAGTCCGGCGCACAAATTGTCTTCGGCATTGCAAGGCGGGTTCCTCCTCCAAGTCCTTCATAGAAGAATTGTAAACACCAAGAGTAGTGTCCGGCTCTGTAAAATAAGTTTCCACATATTGCCACAGAGAGAATAATATTAACACAAATCAAATCTGCCGACGTATTCTGCAGTGCGCCATCACACTACAGCCAAGTCCTTTACTCGAATCATTTTTACTTTTCCACCACAGCATGTTTTGCGAGGCGGTTTCCTTGGCACGTCTTGTCCAAGCAGAGATCGTGTACCCCCCTTTCACGGGATTCTCATCAATACGGACGTGGGTAACCCAATCGAGCCCGTTAGCATATTTTCTCGATTAAAGGCGAGTCCCAAACAGTTACGGGGAGGGATCCTGGTATTCAACCTCTTATAAAGAGACCAAGGCCTTACCCTTTTTTCAATCTCAAAACGAGTTCGCCCATCGCCTCGAGTTCCAACAACCTAGGCTTCAGATTCCAGGTGCTTCGGACTTTCGACAATATCCGGTTCCGACCTTCAAGGCCGATGGATGCCCTCCTCCGTCACGGAGGAAGACGTGCTAAAGTTGAGAGAGGCTAAGTTCTTGACCGCCGAAATTCCGCATAGGTTGCCTGCTCAAGGGCAGGCTATTCTCAATCCCCAGCCCAGTGAGAGCGTAGTGTTCATGTCTCACTTCCTTCGGGGGTTAGGCTTCCCGATGGATCCCTTCGTGAGGGGGTTGTTGTTTTATTACGAGCTGGAATTTCATGACTTAGCTCCGGAGTCCATCCTCCACATTTCCTCATTCATCGTTGTGTGCGAAGCGTTCCTCCGTGTTACTCCTCACTTCGAATTATGGCTCAAAACCTTTGGAGTGGAGCCGAAGATGATCGAGGGACGGCACGCAGAGTGCGGAGGTGCCGTCATAAGTAAGAATGTTGATGCTCCATGGACCGAGGGCTTCTTTCAAGAGGAGCTCGGCTTGTGGCAACGAGAATGGTTCTATATCACCGCTCCCAGGAGCGCCAAGTGGGCGGCGCCTCCTGCCTTTCGCTTGGGTCCCCCATTATGGCTAGCGTCATGGGTCAACAAAGGATTAAATTGGGGTTTGCCCAAAGACGTGCCCCTGTTACAGGGCCGAATTAAGGATCTCTTGGAAGGAGACCTCAGTTTGGTCAAGGTGATGCAGGTCATGCTGATTCACCAAATATTGCCCGGCAAACGTCGCCCTCTTCGCCTGTGGGAGTTTAATCTGGAGGGACCGCGAGCTCTCCAGAATTTTATGGGTGCAACGCCCGTGGAGATGTACAGACTATTCTTCGGATCACAAGGGATGTGTCCGGATTTAACCGAGGACGCAGGCCTAAGCTGCAATCGCCCGGATACTCAAGTAAGCAACCTTGTGCCCGGACCTTCTATCCGTATAATTGTCATAAACTTGCCCCTAAAAGAGCCGTCCTTTTAAACAAGAGTGGATAGCGAAGGTGAAGCTGATCAGGTGTCCGGCTCCCCTTCCTGAAACCAGGCCGGATCCTATGCTAGTCAGGATGCTGGAGATAGTGCCTTTGGAGGGGGAGGACAAGGAAGCTATGGCCTCCTCGAAGGAGGCTGCTCCATAGGGAGGAACCGACAATTCCTCTCCTAAGGGGAAGAAAAGAGCCGCCTCTGACGACTCGGAAACCATGGCCTCGAAATGGGGGAGAAAATCCTCGTTAGAGGGTCCGGCGCTGGGGAGTTCCTCGGCCGGACTATGCCCTCAAGGGGATCGGCCCTCCAGCGAGCCGTAAGTAGAGAAAGATTTTCCTTTAGAGGGATGAGAGAAATACTTACTTTTTATATGAGAAGATTAACCGAAACTTTACCTTGTAGCTCGGACCTCAGCCCTTCTCAGCAGAGCTTGTCTTCGGGGGATCTTCTTCCAGAGATGATGGAGAGCGGGATGCCTCCTCCTGCCGTACCGCCTAGCGAGGCGGGTGACCCTGAGGTGTCGTCGCGGAGGGTTTCTCTGAATCCGGCAGGGGCGGAAGGTGGCAGTGCGGCCCCCCGAAGTTCTCCGCGTACGGCCTTTGAAAGAGGCCATAGGACAAGTCCGGCACCGTCTAGTGCTCGGCCGGAGGAGCTAAAGATTCTGCTGGGGCGAGCTTCTATCTCAGAGGAGCACCGTGCATTGATGGGCACGGTGATTGAAAGGATTTCATCCGCAGAAAGCGGATTGCATGAGGCCGTCAAAAGTTTACTGACGGGTTTTGAGGTACGTTAGATAATGTACACTTTTGTCAGTTGCGCATAAGTAAGATGCACCCTGTGTAGATAGTAGCCCCTGAGACTCTGCGCGTTGTCAAGAAATGACAGCACGCAGAGGATCATAATCCCAGGTCTAAGATGTCGCCTTTGAATGTAGGTGGCGAGGTGTCCGGAATCGAGCCGAACTGATGATATGGCCGAACTAAAGCGGCAACTGGATGTGGCAGATGCCGACATCGTGCTTGTCAACAAGCGGCTTGATGAGGCTCAAGGTATGTAATTCTTCGGGCCGCATTAGGTAAGAGGAGCTTCATGCCGGTGTCTTACAATGTGTGTGCTTTACGCAGATGGTGCGGCCGCCGTGGAGAATCTTAGGGCAAAACTTGCCCGAGCTAACGAGCAAGCCAGAAAAAGCGATGCGGCTGCCAAGAAGGCCCTTAAAGGGCCGAGAGCCGAACAGGCTGCTCACTGCCGAGCAAAGAGGAGATGGCCGAGATGGCCGAGAAGTTAAAGAGCGCTGCAGACCGTTTCGAACTTCTTGAGAAAGAAGACCGGGCGAGACAAACGGACTTAGAGAAGGCCGTTGCCGATGCCAAGGACGCTCGCTCTGCGATGAGGCCGAACAGATTGCGGCTGGAAAGCCCTTTATGCTGCGGAGGAAGTTTTGTGATATGAAATTTGCTCCGTTGGACCGGATGTGGAGTGTGAAGGACACCTATCTGGACTTGGCAACGAGTGCCGCTGATGCGACCGAACACTTTCGAGATCAGAAAGATTGCGAAGTGGAAAAGCTTTTCTGGTCGCAGTTTCATAATCCAGAGCGTCCACTGTTAGTGGATGATCGTTTGGCTCAATGGGCCAAACTGAATAGGTTGTCCGGACTCGCCATGAAGTACGTCATGGATCATCTGTGGCCGGGGAGATCGGAGCCGAAGAGTTATTTCAGCTTGCTGCAGCAATTCCTTGACACGGTGTCGCGTATTAATGCAATGAAGAGGTCAGCATGCATAGAGGGCGCAAGGATGGCTCTTGCCCGTGTCAAGACATACTGGGCAGAGATGGAGACCAACGTTGTTGCGTCCCGAGATTCGGACAGAAGCCGAGTACCTTCCGAGCACTATTTTCAGGAAGTTCTTGAAGGCGCTCGTGTAATAGAGATGCAGTGCCCGAAAGATGCTATGTTACAATAGCATATGTAATTATAAAGTAATATTTTGATAAACTGTAGTGGCCTATTTTATACTTGTGCCTCCAAGTATTGTAAACACCTTCTATGCGGCCGTTTTAAGATATATATATATATATATATATATATATATATATATGTGTGTGTGTGTGTGTGTGTGTGTGTGTGTGTGTAGAATCTGAAAGATGGAAGTCGTTGGCTTCAGCCCCCACGCACATAGTGCGGGGGGTGCTCGCAGAAGACGCATTTTCACACTTAACCCAACGTCTTGGTCCTACAAAGGAGGTGATAGTGCAGCGGGCCAGGCAACCGGACTATAATGCTTTAACACTTTCACTTAGCCATAGGTGTTTGAAAATGAGACTCTTTAGGTAGCTCCTTGGTGGCAACTGCGTTCGTCCGAATTCGGGGCGCGTATGTGCCTGACCGGGAAGCGGTCCTTCGTTAAAGCGGAGGAATCCGATAGATTCCGATAGGTCATCGAGTGGCTGACCAGTCTCACGCTACATCATGACAGTCAGTTTTCGGCTTTCTCTACTGAGGTGCTCGCCCTGGCCGAACCGGGGGCACAATCGCAGTAGTTCTCCTGGTGCTACCTTAGCCGATAGAGCGGAACATAAGGTAGCCGAACTCAGGAGCCGGGCAACCCAACATTTGACCAAAGACATGATTCGGAGCTGATGCATATAGTGCCAAAACTCGCGACCCCGAACACTCCCTAAGGTGTTCGGTCTTTATGAGTGCGGGCCAAACAACACTCTTTCTTAAAAAAGCCCCTAGTGTCCAGGTACGTGCAAAAATTCTGACGTGGCCACATGCCAAGACGCCAGCCTCCTCCTTGGTTATATTAGAAAGAAAAACGAGGGGATATGTAGCAACAAGAGACAGTAAAAAAGGTTTACGCAGGGTCTTAATCTAAAAAGAATCCTTTAGGACGGGTCCCTACTGCACGTCTGCGCCTGTATCTCTGTTGTGCCGTATCCTGGACGGGCGCCGCACGACGTTCATCTGTAAAAGAGAGGAACTGAGTCTAAAACGAGTCGTGCCGAAAAAGTTTAAAATAGGCAAAGTATAAAAAAAATATAAGTTTGAGCTTTATTGTCTCTTATTGTATATGCGTGGAGCCCCTAGTGCGGGGGTATGTGGCTTCTAGGCCTGCATCCATGATGATTTTGCACTGAACTCATCTATCCGCGTTCGTGGTCTTGAATGACCTATTTTCAAGTTTATTGGCCGGTGAGGCCATTTTTCCATGGGGCTGTCAAAGCGGCCGCACAGTCCTCCGCTTGGGGAGGTGCACTTTAGTGCTTCCCCTTCAAATAGATGATGCCTCGTGGACCGGGCATTTTAAGCGTAAGAGACGCGTAATGCGGTATTGCGTTAAATCGGGCGAAAGCTTCGCGTCCCAGTAGCGCTTGATAGCGACTTGAGAACGGGACGATGTGGAAGGTTAGCTTTTCGCGGCGGAGGTTATCGGCAGAGCCGAATGTGACTGTGAGCCGGAGAAAACCCGTACAATGGGTGTCCGGACCAGGTATTACCCCTTGAAAGGAGGTTTTGCTACGGCGGATTCTTGCTGGGTTTATCCCCATGGTTGTATAGTATCCTGATATATCAGGTTTAGTCCGATGCCGCCGTCCATAAGGACATTTGAAAACTTGAGTCCGCCAATTATTGGATCGAGTATCAAGGCAGTCCATCCTACGTTCTTGATATTCCTAGAATAATCTAGCTGATCGAAGATGATCGGTTTTGACAACCAGTGGCAGGACCCTTTGGGGATGGGCCGTGTGGTGCGTACCTTTACGGGCACCGCACGTTTTGTTATGTGAAGTGAGTTCACTGTTTTTACTTCTTGTGGGAAGTTCTTTTGTTTCCTGGTGCTCTGCTGTTGGGGTTCGTCCTCGTCTTCGCTTGGTGTGTCGAGCCCCTTGTGTTCGGCATTGAGTCTGCCGGATTGTTTGAAGACCCAACAGTCTCTGTGGGTATGGTTAGCAGGCTTCCCGGGAGTACCGTGTATCTGACATATCCTGTCTAGGATTTTATTTAGGTTGGATGGATCGTCCCTGTTATCCTGGGGGCGATTTTTCCCGATTTTGTCGTGAGCCTTTGAATCCGGCATTGATTGCCCTGCTCTTCGGACTTTTGTTTTTAGTCCAGCGACGGTCCTTGTTGCGTCGCAATTTTCCGTTTCCATCCCTAGTTTCGGATGTACTTGGGTCGCTGGGGCTGCACCTTGCCAACCAGCTGTCCTCCCCTGCACAAAAGCGGGTCATGAGGCTTGTTAGTGCGGCCATTGTTCTTGGCTTTTCTTGGCCGAGGTGTCTGGCGAGCCATTCGTCTCGGACATTATGCCTGAAAGCTGCTAAGGCTTCGGCGTCCGGACAGTCGACTATCTGATTCTTTTTAGTGAGGAATCTATTCCAGAACTGCCGAGCTAATTCTCCGGGTTGTTGAGTTATGTGACTAAGATCGTCTGCATCCGGAGGGCGGACATAGGTCCCTTGAAAGTTTGCTCGAAAAGCATCCTCGAGCTCTTCCCAGCTTCCAATTGTGTTTCCGGGAAGGCTTTTAAGCCAATGCCGGGCTGGCCCTTTAAGCTTGAGGGGTAGATATTTTATGGCGTGGAGATCATCTCCTCTAGCCATGTGTATGTGGAGGATATAGTCCTCGATCCAGACTCCAGGGTCTGTTGTTCCATCATATGCCTCTATGTTTACGGGTTTGAATCCCTCTGGGAATTCATAGTCCAGGACCTCATCGGTGAAACATAGGGGGCGTGCGGCGCCCCTGTATTTGGGTGTGCCGGATTCTGATGATGGCTTCATAGCGCTGCTTACAAGAGCTTGCTTTCTTGGCCCGTAAATGGACCTGACTAGGCCATGATGCGGATCCTTAAATGGGTTGTGTGACGATCTAGGTGCGGCACCGCTTGCCGCTTTATGGGGTCGTCTATCCGACCGTGTGGCTTTTTCATTTTTTGAATGCGAGGGCTCTAGGGCCTCTTCGTCGAATTCAGGCAGTAGCTTTCTTCTCGGATAGCTTTTAGTGCGGCGACTGTCGCCGTACTTATCTGTGGTATTGATTACTTTGCTCCATCTAATCCGGAGTGCGTCTTCCGCTGTTTTTAGCTTCCGCTTCTGCTTCTTTAGGCTGCGCGCGGTTGCAACGAGCCTCTCGTGGAGATTCTTCTGCTCCATAGGTTTATTCGGCGTGAGGTCGTCCGGGATGCCATTTTCGCCGGGGGAGGGATGTTCGGTTTCTCTATCCGTGTTGCCTTGTTCAGATGGTTGCTCTAAGGCTTGCTCGTCCTGCTCTATGGCTGGGTTTTTGTTGAGGCGGGGCTTGGGTCGGCGTTTACGCCGGCGCTTTGATTGCTTTTCGGGGGGTCGATCTCCCGTCCCATCCCCTTTTTCCTCGTTATCGCTTCCTTTAGGGGTATCGACCATGTACACATTGTAAGATGAGGTGGATGTCCAATGCCCTATGGGCGTTGGTTCGTGGGCATCTCCTGCATCGTCATCCATGCTGTCGATGTCTCCGGAGTCGAAGTTGATCACGTCGTTTAAATTGTCAACAGTGGCTACCAAGTGGGTGGTGGGTGGGCTTTGAATTTCTTCATCGTCCACATCCCATCCTTGCTGACCGTAGTTTGGCCAGGGCTCTCCTGATAAGGAGAGAGACTTTAGAGAATTCAGGATGTCGCCGAAGGGCGAGTGCTGAAAGATGTCTGCGGCGATGAACTCCATGATCGGCGCCCAATCAGATTCGATCGGCAGGGGCGCAGGGGGCTCAGAGCTCGGAGAGGAATCCGGTTCCTCGGAGTCACGGGCCATGCGGAGTGCGGGGCTAGAGTTCGGCTCAATCGCCTCTGAGATCGCAGCCCCTGAGGCAGCGTCTAACCGCTAATCCTCGATCGGTGCAGTAGGCTCCGAATCAATGGTCGGAACCGATGCTTGTGCGGCCTCCAAGGCGCTGTTCGGCGGCAGAGCTATATCATGCCCATCGAAATAGTGCGGCGCGCTTGGCTGTGGCTCGAATCCGTCGAAGATCAAGTCCCCGCGGATGTCAGCCGTGTAGTTAAGGCTTCCAAACCTGACCTGATGGCTAGGGGCGTAGCTTTCGATCTGGTCAAGGTGGCCAAGCAAATTGGCCCGCAGTGTGAAGCCGCCGAAGACGAAGATCTGTCCGGGGAGAAAAGTCTCACCCTGGACTGCGTCGTTGTTGATGACCGAAGGAGCCATCGGGCCAGAAAGCGACGGCACGGAGGAACTCTCAATGAAAGCACCAATGTCGGTGTCAAAACCGGCGGATCTCGGGTAGGGGGTCCCGAACTGTGCGTCTAGGCCGGATGGTAACAGGAGACAGGGGACACTTTGTTTTACCCAGGTTCGGGACCTCTCGATGGAGGTAATACCCTACTCCTGCTTGATTAATATTGATGATATGGGTAGTACAAGAGTAGATCTACCACGAGATCAAGGAGGCTAAACCCTAGAAGCTAGCCTATGGTATGATGGTTGTGTATGGAGTTGATTGCCTACGGACTACAACCCTCCGGTTTATATAGACACCGGATAGGGTTAGGGTTACACAGAGTCGGTTACAATGGTAGGAGATCTTGAATATCCGCATTGCCAAGCTTGCCTTCCACGCCAAGGAAAGTCCCATCCGGACACGGGATGAAGTCTTCAATCTTGTATCTTCATAGTCCAGGAGTCCGGTTGAAGGTATTGTCCAGCTACCCGAACACCCTCTAATCCAGGACTCCCTCACCTCTCCACCCATTTGTCCGGGGGCTCATGTTCTACTATGTCCTGGATTTCCACGATCTGGCCCCAAATTTTGTCCTCAACATCTCAGCGTTTATCGTCATGTGCGAGGCTTTCTTCCGCATCCGCCCCCATTTCGGCCTATGGCTCAAGACTTTCAATGTCAAGCCGAAGGTGGTGCGCGGCACCCAAGCGGAGTGCGGGGGCACCATGGTGGGCAATATGCCCAACGTCCTATGGTTCGAGGGCTCCTTCGTGGAATCCCTAAAGGGGTGGCAGTCGGGGTGGTTTTACATCACCGAGCCGTGTGACCCTGAATGGGTCGCAGCCCCCGAGTTCCGATCCGGACCCCCTACGCGGGTCGCCTCCTGGAAAGAGACGGGCCTGTCGCGGGGTAAAAAAGGAGAGCTGACCGGACTCCAAACATGCGTCCAAACCCTGGTGGACAGGAATCTCAAACTTGTCAACGTAGTCCAGGTTATGCTCATCCGCCAGATCCTCCCGTGTCAACAACGGGCTTTCAACCTGTGGGAGTTCGACCCGGCGAGGCACCAAACTCTGAGCAGGCTCTTTGACACGACATACGAAGATGCCTGGAAGGTGCTTTTCAAGGGCGCCGAGGCCCCCGCATCCGCTACCGAGGATCATGGATTTAGCACGCAGCGTCACGCTCGTGCGGTAAGCTATTTTCACCTTTTACAGCGTATTAGTTTTTCATAGTTTGACTCCATGCGGGATCTAAGTTCCCTTACCTTTGACAGGATTGGCAGGAGATGTCCAGATAGATCAACTGTCCGGCTCCTTTGCCCAAAGGCCCAGCGGACGCTCGCTTGGCGAAGCTGCTGGTTCCGGCACCTTATGTGATGCCGGAGAAGAAGGCCAAGAGGAAGGCCACGGGGACTCGAAAGAGTGCCCGGCGCCAGGAGGTGTAGGATTCACCATCCGATGATTCCAAGGCGCACTCCTCCCATGAACACGAGGAGGAGGAGGAAGAAGAGATCTCTCCCCCCGCCCAGCGGGGGGAGGGAAGAAAAGGAAGGCCGCCCCAACCGGGGAGGCCGAAGGGTCCAAGAGGGGGAAGACCCCTCCTCCGAACTACTCCACCAACACCGACGATGGTGAAGAGGAGTGGCCACATAGGGCCAAGCCCCTGGCGAAATCGTAAGTATCCGGATACTAGAGTGATTCATAGTATTCCCCCATTGCACAGCTTTTCCTTACGTCGAACATGATTGTGCAGTCCGCGCAAGGCCGGGCTCGACGAGTCGTCGAGCGGCTCCCTGGACTCGTCGGATGTGAATTCGCTTCCGACGGCTTCCTCCTCCCACCCTACGGACGGCGCCGAGGTGGCGTCCCAACAGGTTCCAAGCCAGGAGGAGGTGGTCCTGGAGGCGCCGCAAGGCAACCTCCCGGACTCCAGGTGTAAAGGGGATAGAACCCTCAAGGGCTCCAAGTCCGACCTTGAGCCGGACACCACGCCGGAACCTTCAACGGTTCCGGACTCCGGTAGGCAGCCTCCTTCCAAGAGGAGCAAGCCTACCGAGCCGGTGACCTCCATCCAACCGGAGGCACCGGACAATTTGCTGGAGACGCTTAACGGCGCCTCCATCGACGAGGAGCACCGCACTATTATGAGTGTGGTGATCCAGAAGGTTCGGTCCGCCAAGAGCGGACTGACTGAAGCCTGTGCCAGCCTTCTAATAGGCTTTGAGGTAAGTAAAGAATATGTAAAAATATTACCGCATAGACAGTAGCCCCTGATGCTCTGTTCGGTGTTCGGAAAGAAAAGCCGAATAGAGGATCTAATAACATTCGCAGGAGTCTAACATAATCAAGTCAATATGCGTATGCAGGCTTCGCTGCTGGCCTCCGCCGCACTGACTACGGAGGTGGATACGCTGAAGCAGAACCTCAAGCGGTCTGAGCAAGAGCTCAGCCTAGCCAAGCAGCAGCTCGAGGAGAAGGAAGGTAAGAAATACCTTATTGAAATATGTGAAAGGTGCAATTGCAAAAAGTGACAGGATTAACGCGGCTATTGTAGGGGCCACACCTGAGGTGGCGACCCTTAAGCAAGCGTTGTCCGAGGCCGAAAAGAGGGCGGCCATGGAGCGCACTGAGCAGGAGAAGCATGAGACGCGGGTTGGTGAGGTGCGGCAAGAGCTCCAGGCTCTCATGAAAAAACATGAGAGTTTGGAGCTTGACTCGAAGACGCGAGAGTCTGAGCTCGCGGCGGCCATTGAAGATGCCAAGTCTGCCAAGGCCGAAGCTCAGAAGGCCCTCCAGGAGGTTGAGGCAATAAAAAAGATAGCGGCGGGTAAGGCATTCTTTATGCAAAGCAAGCACATAAAAGTGAATTACTTGTCACTTACCCGAATCCGGAGCTCTCCAGGAGCATTCGCAAACTTGCCCCATAGCGTGTCGGATGCCACCGCCTTCTACTGAGCCGAGGAGGGAAGCTCGACGGAGAAGGTGTTCTGGTCTCACTATGCTGAGGCCAAACACCCGGTGCCCTTAAGCGACCAACTGAAACAGCTGGTCGAGCTCCATAAGGTGGCCGAACAGGCCATGAAGGGCCTCATAGTCCGGCTGTGGCCTAGAGAGGCCATGCCTGGGAGCTACTTCGGGCTGGTGAGGCGGCTGGTGGAGGCCTGTCCAAGGCTCGAAGTCATCAAGCGCTCCATATGCATCGAGGGTGCCCGTAGGGCGCTTGCCCGTGCGAAGGTGCACTGGGGCAAGCTGGATGCTGAGAAGCTTGTGAAGGACGGGCCACCGCTGGGCAAGGAGCATCGCAAGCCCAAGATGTATTATGAGGGCGTTCTGAAGGGTGCCCGCCTTGTGGCGGATGAATGTTCCATGAATGTAATTTTTCAGTGAACTCGCTCGTTTTGTCCTGTGCGCTGAAAACTTGTTCATGTGCGCTAAGCAATGCTTTTTGAATTTAAAATATTACCTTTTGTGCGGCCGTTTATCAAATTTGAGAGATGGCGAGTCGTCGGCTTCTGCCCCCATGGCACGAGTGCTGGGGTGTTCGGGATAAACATGAGCGCTCTTTTTCCCATTCTTGGGTCCTTCGAGGGAGGCGCTCAACACAACGAACAAGGCAATCGGACTATAATGCTTGAACACTCTCACTTAGCCATAGAATTCTATAATTTTAAATTTCGGTTAAGCCCCTAGTGTTCGGAAGACCGAGTTCGGGGCGCTATCCACACCTAGGCCGGACAAAGCCGACTCCTCGCTCTAAGCGGCATAAGTCTTTAGGGACTCGAAAACCTCTCGAACAGCAACCAGCTCTCGCTTCATCATGACGGTCAGTTTTAGCTTTGTCTACTGAGGTGCTTAGCCCAGCTCAACTGGGGCACAATCGCAGTAGTTCTCCTAGTGCTACCTTAGCCGATATAATGGAACGTAAGGTACCAAAACATAGGAGCCGGGCAAACCCAACTATTGACCCAAGACATGATTCAGAGCCGATGCATATAATGCTATAAGTTCGGGGTGCCGCACTTGTGAAAGTGTTCGGACTTCTCACACCATGTTGTGGGGTACTTAAGCGCCTGGCGTATTGGCCGTACCAAAGTGTACGGGTGCAACATGTCATTAATGAACATATATTCGTAAAAAAGAGGTAATGCAATAATAGACGGAAGCTATGCATTGTTTATTTTAAAAAGCTGCGATCAAAGTAGAATGATACAAATAGTGGGATAAGCAAAAGATGGGACTATCAAATATGTCCTTTCTAGGGGCGAGCTGCGGAATGTTATGCGAAACAGATATAGTGCTCGTTATAGAGACCACCTTAGAGTTCGGTAGTGCGGCGTAGCTTTCTGCTTCCCTGGTTGTATGGTTTGTGCGGCAATTGTACTGCCGGACAAGCCTTCCGAAGAATGGAGTCCTGAAAATAAGAGAAAATTAAGAAATCGGCAGTCCCTAGTGCGATTTAAGCCGTGTTTCGGGCGTGCCGTGATGGTGCCCCTCCCCCTGTGCCCATGGTATTTCTAGAGCGTAGTTATGTACGCGCAACACTGGTTTCGCAAGTTCACGAGGGCTGGGGTTGGGGCCGCATTGCTACGCTTGCTCGGAACGTGCCAGGCGGTCTTGTTGTAGGTTACTCCGGGCGCGCTTCACAGTGTCCGGACTTTTAATGGCCGGACTGGAGAATTGCCTTGAGAGGCTACTTTGTACTTCCGCTACGATAGCCGCTGTTTGCTCCTCCGTTCGGAGAGAGCGTCCGGTGTTTCCATTGACCGTGATGACGCCTCGAGGGCCTGGCATCTTGAGCTTGAGGTATGCGTAGTGCAGCACTGCATTGAATTTGGCAAATGCGGTTCGCCCGAGCAGTGCGTGATAGCCACTGCAGAACGGGACTATGTCGAAGATTAACTCCTCGCTTTGGAAATTATCCGGAGATCCGAAGACCACTTCAAGTGTAACTGAGCCTGTACAGTTGCCTTCTACACCTGGTATGACGCCTTTAAAGGTCGTTCTGGTGGGTTTAATCCTCGAGGGATCGATGCCCATTTTCCGCACTGTATCCTGATAAAGCAGGTTCAGGCTACTGCCGCCGTCCATAAGGACTCTGGTGAGGTGAAATCTGTCAATAATTGGGTCTAGAACCAATGTGGCGAATCCGCCATGACGGATGCTAGTGGGGTGGTCCCTTCGATCAAAAGTGATCGGGCAGGAAGACCATGGGTTGAACTTTGGGGCGACTGGCTCCATCGCGTATACGTCCCTTAGCACACGCTTCTGCTCCCTCTTGGGGACGTGGGTTGCATATATCATGTTCACCGTCCGCACTTGTGGGGGAAAACCTTTCTTTCCACTGTTCTTTGGCGGCCGGGGCTCCTCCTCGTCATCGCTATGCAGACCCTTGTCTCTGCTTTCAGCATTTAACTTGCCTGCCTGCTTGAACACCCAACAATCTCTATTGGTGTGATTGGCTGGTTTTTCGGGGGTGCCATGTATCTAGCAAGAGCGGTCGAGTATTCGGTCCAAACTGGACGGGCCCGGAGTATTTCTTTTGAATGGCTTTTTCCGATGACCGGGTTCAGAGCCTCTGAATCCGGCATTAACTACCGTATCCTCAGCATTGTCGCCGTTAATGCGGCGCTTTTGCTTGTTGCGATGCGACCTGCCACGGTTGTCCTTGGTATCCGAATTACCAGGGCTCTTGGTCATGTTATTGCTGCGAACTAGCCAGCTGTCTTCTCCTGCGCAAAAGCGGGTCATAAGTGTCGTGAGGGATGCCATGGATTTCGGCTTTTCCTGTCCTAGGTGCCGTGCAAGCCACTCGTCGCGGATGTTATGCTTGAAGGCTTCTAGGGCCTCTACGTCCGGATAGTTGACGATTTGATTTTTCTTGGTTAGGAACCGTGTCCAGAATTGTCTGGCCGATTCCTCTGGCTACTGAATTATGTGGCTTAGGTCATCAACGTCTGGTGGTCGCACATAAGTGCCCTGGAAATTGTCGAGGAATGCGGCTTCCAGGTCCTCCCAACAGCCAATTGATTCTGCCAGCAAGCTATTAAGCCAATGCAGAGCTGGTCCTTTAAGCTTGAGTGGGAGGTATTTGATGGCGTGTAGGTCATCACCGCGGGCCATGTGGATATGAGGGAGATAGTCCTCGATCCATACCGCAGGATCTGTTGTGCCATCATATGATTCGATGTTCACGGGTTTGAAACCCTCGGGGATTTGATGATCCGTTACTTCATCTGTGAAGCATAGTGGGTGTGTGGCGCCTCTGTACTGGGCTATATCACGAGGCAGCTCAAACGAGCTTTGTCTACTGTGTTCGGCCCGGCCGGATTTACCATGTCTGGCGTGACGAGTACCGTCTCGTGCCATGGGGCGCCCACGTGATCCGTAGATCGATCTTGTTTGCCTTGCCTTATCCTCCAATATGTCTCGCAGGTCTGGCGCATTTTCCCAAGCCTTGGTATTTTTTGAGCGGCACCGGGGTGCGGCTTGAGCGGAGGGCCGAGAGGCCTCTCTGTCGCGGCCACGGGGTGGCCGGTCGGCCGCATCATGCGCTCGTGATTTAGGTGCTTCCTCCTCTAATTGGGGTAGCAACCTGCGCTTTGGGTAGCTCTTGGAGGGGCGTTCGAGTTCATACTCTTCGGCCGCAAGGACTTTAGTCCATCTGTTGGCTAGCAAATCTTGATCATCTCTAAGCTGTTGCTGTTTTTTCTTGAGGCTGCTCGCCGTGGCCATAAGCCTGCATTTGAAACGCTCTTGTTCGACGGGATCCTCCGGCACGACAAATTCGTCGTCGTCGAGGCTTGCCTCGTCTTCGGAGGGAGGCATATAATTATCGTCCTTGACCTCTCTGTCTGCCGCTCTCTCATGAGGACTGGCTTCTCTATCCTCCTGTGCTGAATCTTGCTGGAGGTGGTTGTCTTCGGCACTATCCGGGGTGTTATTATCCCCCGTGCCGGAATCACCGTTTTTGTTCTGGCGGGATTTAGAGCGGCGCCGCTGACGCCGACGCTTAGGCTGCTTCTTGGAGGGGTCATCCTCCGCTGTTCCATCGCCATTGCCTTCTTTTGGGGTGTCCACCATGTATATATCATACGACGAGGTGGCTTTCTAGTGCCCTATAGGCGCTGGTTCTTGATCGTCTCCTGCATCGGCGTCCATACCGTCGATGTCTTCAGAGTCGAAGTCGAACATGTCGGTTAAATCATCGACAGTGGCTATGAAGTGGGTGGTGGGCGGGCTTTGAATTTCTTCATCATCCGCATCCCAACCTTGCCGACCATAGTCTGGACAGGGCTCTCCTGACAAAGAGAGAGACTTTAGTGAATTCATAATATCGCCGACGGGCGAGTGCTGAAAGATGTCCACGGCGGTGAACTCCATGATCGGCGCCCAATCGGGTTCGATCGGTCGGGGTGTGGAGGGCTCGGGGTCTGGAGAGGAGTCCGGCTCCTTGGAGTCACGGGCTTCGCAGATAATAGGGCTGGTGTTCGGCTTGATCATCGTAAAGATTGTAGGCCCCGAGGCGGTGTCTAACCACCCATCCTCGATTGGTGTGATCGGCTCCGAGCTAGGGGTCGGAGCGGACACAGGTGCGGCCTCCAGGGCACTGTTCGGCGGTAGAGCTAAATCATGCCCATCGTGACAGTGCGGCGCGCTTGGCTGTGGCTCGAATCCGTCGAAGATCAAGTCTCCACGGATGTTGGCCGTGTAGTTCAAACTTCCAAATCTGACCTGATGGCCAGGGGCGTAGCTTTCGATCTGCTCCAGATGACCAAGAGAATTGTCCCACAGTGCAAAGCCGCCGAATACGAAGATCTGTCCGGGGAGAAAAGTCTCACCCTGGATCACATCGCTGTTGATGATCGGAGAAGCCATCGGGCCTAAAAGTGACGACACAGAGGAACTCTCAATGAAAGCACCAATGTCAGTGTTAAAACCGGCGGATCTCGGGTAGGGGGTCCCGAACTGTGCGTCTAGGTCGGATGGTAACAGGAGGCAGGGGACACGATGTTTTACCCAGGTTCGGGCCTCTTGATGGAGGTAAAACCCTACGTCCTGCTTGATTAATATTAATGATATGGGTAGTACAAGAGTAGATCTACCACGAGATCAAAGAGGCTAAACCCTAGAAGCTAGCCTATGGTATGATTGTTCTTCGTCCTACGGACTAAAACTCTCCGGTTTATATAGACACTGGAGAGGGCTAGGGTTACACAGAGTCGGTTACAATGGTAGAAGATCTACATATCTGTATCGCCAAGCTTGCCTTCTACGCCAAGGAAAGTCCCTTCCGGACACGGGACGAAGTCTTCAATCTTGTATCTTCATAGTCCAGGAGTTCGGCCGAAGGTATAGTCCAGCTATCCGGACACCCCCTAATCCAGGACTCCCTCAGATGTCTTGCCAGCTGATGCCTTTTTGTTCCTCCTGGCCCTCAGCGGCACGTCCTCGTCGTCATCTGGAAGCTCAATGACATTCGGAGGAGCTACAAAAAGATCAGTCGACTCCAGATTGATCGTCAGAATTTAATTAACCGAGTAACTGAAGACAGGATTACGAGAAGATGTATCCGGGTTGGAGGTGACTGCGACTTCCATTTCTTCATCTACATACTTGTGGGTGGAAGTCCCGGAGGTAGAAGCACTGCAAATTTCAAGATTTCAGTCGGTCAAACCTATCACGGTGGTCGACCAAAATTCGATTTGTACTAAACCAAAGAATCAAGTCTGATTATTACCCAGAAACAGTAGGAATGGCCACTTTGTTCTTGGGCAAAGCCTTCGGCGGCTTTGACGATGCAGCTTTCAGTTGTTTCAGCGCCTTGTCAGTCGGCGCTAGAGACGGTGCAGCTTTCGATTGCTTTGGTGCCCTCTCAGTCGGCACTGGAGAAGGTGTCCAAGGGCTCTTAGACGACTATCCAGTCGGTGCGGTCACTTTCCCGGGGATGCTTGACGGGTCGTGGGCGTGCTTGGATCGTTTTTTCCTACGGGGAGGTGAGTCGACCTCTTCTTCATCACTCGGGTCGTCACTCTCCTCGTCCTCCTCTTCATCAGAGCGCCACTCGCCGCTCTCACCTCCGCTCGCCTCCCCCTCCAGATCCTGCTCTTGCTCCCCGTTGGGCATCGAATACATCTCAATAAGGGCCTGAAAGATGACAAGCGAAGCAAAAATCAGTCGGTTGTCCACAAGCAATTACATGATGAATCAAGAGAACACTCGGCAATTTAAGGCCAGACCTTGTCTGGTTGGCGCGAGTTGTTAAGTGGAGGGACTCTCCTGGACCCCCTGGGGTTATCCTTGTTGCCAGTGATGCTTTTCAGCCACTTCTCCACCGTGTTCTCGTCGACCTCTTCTAGGTGGATCCGAGTGGAATCCTCAATACCCGAGTACATCCACATCGGATGGTCATGGGCTTGAAGCAGCTGGATGCGTCATTTAAGGAAGACCTCCAACAGATCCATACTGGTCACGCCATCACAGACGAGTTGGACCACCCGCTCAACCAACACCTTCACCTGCGCTTTCCCCTCTGGGATCACTTTCAAGGTGTAGGGCTTCTCGACCCGAGCCATGGAGAAGGGAGGAAGCCCGGTCGACTGACCCGGAGTCGGCTGGTCCTTGCAATAAAACCAGGTCGACTGCCATCCTTGGACTGACTCAGGAAGGATCATGGCTGGGAAAGTGCTTTTACCTCTCATTTGAATCCCAAGACCCCCGCACATCTGGATCATGTGCGTCCTCTCATCACTCGGGTTGGCCTTCTTGACCGACTGGGAACGACATGTGAAAATGTGCTCGAATAGGCCCCAGTGCGGCCTACAACCTAAGAAGTTCTCGCACATGGACACGTAGGCAGCAAGGTATACGATGGTGTTGGGGGGAAAGTGGTGGAGTTGTGCTCCAAAGAAGTTCAAGAAGCCTCAGAAAAAAGGATGGGGAGGCAATGAAATTCCGCGGTCCACATGGGTGGCGAGGAGAACACACTCACCCTCCCGCGGATGCGGTTCGGTCTAGCCCTCCGAGAGCCGCGCCGATTCATGGAGAATCAGTCCCCCCTCGACCAGATCATCAATGTCGTCCTGACTAATCGTCGACCGAATCCAGTAGCCCTGGATCCAGCCGCGCGGCAGGCCGGACCTTAACGAAGATCCGCCCCGGCTGGACTTCTTCCCCTTCGCCTTCGCCTTCGCCTCCTTTGCGCGCTCCAGAGCCACCGTCTTCTCCTTCCCCATGGCAGTAGGTGAAACTCAAACAGAGAAGCAACACCTAGAGCAGAGGTGGATGAGGCAGAGAAAGTGGAGGAGAAAGAAGAAGAATCGAACGCATGATACGTCTCCGTCATATCTACTTTTCCAAACACTTTTGCCCTTGTTTTGGACTCTAACTTGCATGATTTGAATGGAACTAACCCGGAATGATGTTGTTTTCAGCAGAATTGCCATGGTGTTATTTACGTGCAGAAACAGAAGTTCTCGGGATGACCTGAAACTTCACGGAACATCTTTTTGGAAATAATAAAAAATCCTTGCAAAAGACGAAGACCAGGGGGCCCACACCCTAGCCACAAGGGTGGGGGCGCGCCTGCCCTCCTGGGCGCGCCCCCCTACCTCGTGGCCCCCCTGGAGCTCCTCCGACCTCAACTCCAACTCTATATATTTGCTTTCGGGGAGAAAAAACCAGAGAGAAAGATTCATCGTGTTTTACAATATGGAGCTGCCGCCAAGCCCTAAAACCTCTCGGGAGGGCTGATCTGGAGTCCGTTCGGGGCTCCAGAGAGGGGAATCCATCGCCATTGTCATCATCAACCTTCCTCCATCACCAATTTCATGATGCTCACCGCCGTGCGTGAGTAATTCCATCATAGGCTTGTTGGACGGTGATGGGTTGGATGAGATTTATCATGTAATCAAGTTAGTTTTGTTAGGGTTTGATCCCTAGTATCCACTATGTTCTGAGATTGATGTTGCTATGACTTTGCTATGCTTAATGCTTGTCACTAGGGCCCGAGTGCCATTGTTAGTGTCAAAACCGGTGGATCTCGGGTAGGGGGTCCCGAATTGTGCGTCTAAGGCGGATGGTAACAGGAGGCAGGGGACACGATATTTTACCCAGGTTCGGGCCCTCTTGATGGATTAAAACCCTACGTACTGCTTGATTTATTCTTGATGATATGAGTATTACAAGAGTTGATCTACCACGAGATCGGAGAGGCTAAACCCTAGAAGCTAGCCTATGGTATGATTGTCTCTTGTCCTATGGACTAAAACCCTCTGGTTTATATAGACACCGGAGGGGGCTAGGGTTACACAAGGTCGGTTACAAAAGAGGAGATATCCATATCCGTACTTCCTAGCTTGCCTTCCACGCCAAGTAGAGTTCCATCCGGACACGAGACAAAGTCTTCAATCTTGTATCTTCATAGTCCAACAGTCCGGCTAAAGGATATAATCCGGCTGTCCGGATACCCCCTAATACAGGACTCCCTCAGCCACGATTTCAGATCTGAACCTATTATATTTTCATCAATATATGAGAGTTCTTGATCCTATCTTGCAAGTCTATAGTCACCTATTATGTGTTATGATCCGGCAACCCCGAAGTGACAATAATCGGGACCACTCCCGGTGATGACCGTAGTTTGAGGAGTTCATGTATTCACTATGTGTTAATGCTTTGGTCCGGTACTCTATTAAAAGGAGGCCTTAATATCCCTTAGTTTCCGCTAGGACCCCGCTGCCACGGGAGGGTAGGACAAAAGATGTCATGCAAGTTCTTTTCCATAAGCACGTATGGCTATATTTGGAATACATACCTACATTACATTGATAAATTGGAGCTAGTTCTGTGTCACCCTAGGTTATGACTGTTACATGAGTAACCGCATCCGGCATAATTCTCTATCACCGATCCATTGCCTACGAGCTTTCCATATATTGTTCTTCGCTTATTTACTTTTTCGTTGCTATTGTTACAATCACTACAAAATACCAAAAACATTACTTTTGCTATCCTTACCTTTTGCTACCGTTACCACTACTATCATATTACTTTGCTACTAAACACTTTGCTCCAGATATTAAGTTTCCAGGTGTGGTTGAATTGACAACTCAGCTGCTAATACTTGAGAATATTCTTTGGCTCCCCTTGTGTCGAATCAATAAATTTGGGTTGAATACTCTACCCTCGAAAACTGTTGCGATCCCCTATACTTGTGGGTTATCAAGATTATTTTCTGGCGCCGTTGCCGGGGAGCATAGCTCTATTCTTTGAGTCACTTGGGATTTATATCTGCTTATCATTATGAAGAACTTGAGAGATCCAAAAACCAAGATTTATCCCTCAACTACGAGGGGAGGTAAGGAACTGCCATCTAGCTCTACACTTGATTCACCTTCTGTTTTGAGTAAGCTTGCGACACCTAAACCTGCTTCTGCTATTGATTTTGATATGTCGCATGTTATTGATGATGCCACTTCTGCTATGCATGATACTTATGATGAAACTGCTTCTATGTTTGATACTACTATGCCACTTGGTGAATTTCTTGATGAACAACTTGCTAGGGTTAGAGAGAATGAAATTATTGAAACTGATAATATTGATGAAAGTGATGATGAAGACTCTCGCCCTAATAAATATGAATTTCCTGTTGTTCCCGAGGGTTATGTTCTGGATGAAGAATCTGCTAGAGCTATTTTAGCTTGCAATGGTAGATATGATCTAAAGAGGTTATTAGCTAAATGGAAGCAGCAATCTCTTAATGCTAGAATGAAATCTGACCCTGCTTTTGCTACTTCACCTATCTGTGTTACTGATAAGGATTATGAATTCTCTGTTGATCCTGATATAATTACTTTGGTTGAATCTGATCCTTTTTATGGCTATGAATCTGAAATTGTTGTGGCACATCTTACTAAATTAAATGATATAGCCACCATGTTCATTAATGATGAGAGAATGCACTACTTTTATATCCTTAAAATATTTCTGTTCTCATTAAAGGGTGATGCTAAGATATGGTTTAATTCCCTTGATCCTGGTTGTGTGCGTAGTCCCCAGGATATGATTTATTACTTCTCTGCTAAATATTTTCCTGCTCATAAGAAACAAGCTGCCTTAATGGATATATATATATATATATATATATATATATATATATATATATATATATATAATTTTGTGCAAATTGAAGAAGAGAGTCTCCCACAAGCTTGGGGGAGGCTTCTCCAATTACTTAATGCTTTGCCTGATCATCCTCTTCAGAAAAATGAAATACTTGATATCTTTTATAATGGACTAACCGATGCTTTCAGAGATTACCTGGATAGTTGTGATGGTTCTGTTTTCAGGGAAAGAACACCGGATGAAGCTGAAATTCTATTAAAAAATATGTTGACTAATGAAAATAATTGGACACTTCCTGAGCCTATTCCTAAACCAACTCCGAAGAAGAGAGGTGTTCTATTTCTCAGTCCTGAAGATATGCAAGAGGCAAAGAAATCTATGAAAGAAAAGGGTATAAAAGCTGAAGATATTAAGAATTTACCACCTATTGAAGAAATACATGATATTAATTTACCGCCTGTTGAAGAAACATATGATCTTAATCCATTACCTATTGAATAAATACATGGTCTTGATAACCCGACACAGGTAGTAAAGGTAAATTCTCTCTATAGATATGATAAAGCTGAAATCCCCCTTACTAAGTTTGTTAGCCAATGCTTAGATGAGTTTGATAATTGTATGGTGAAGCAAGAAGATTTTAATGCTTATTTTGGTAGAAAATTGAAATACAATTCAAATATGCTTGAACACTTGGGTGATTATATGGCTAATGTCAAAGGTGAACTTAAACTTATTAGTAAACATGCTTCTATGGTTACCACTCAAGTAGAACAAGTACTTAAAGCTCAAAATGATTTGCTCAATGAATTGAATAGTAAGAATAATGATTATGCTATTAGAGTGGCTACTAGAACTGGTAGAATGACTCAGGAATCTCTGTATCCTGAAGGCCACCCTAAGAGAATTGAGCAAGATTCGCAGAGAAATAATATAGATGCACCTAGTCCTTCTAAAAGGAAGAAAAAGAAGAATGATAGGACTTTGCATGCTTCTAGTGAACCTATTACTGAAACACCTGAGAATCCAAATGATATTTCTATTTCTGATGCTGAAACACAATCTGGTAATGAACCTGAAACTAGTGATAATGTTAATGATAATGTTCATGTTGATGCTCAACCTAGCAATGATAATGATATAGAAATTTAACCTGATGTTGATCTTGATAACCCACAATCAAAGAATCAACAGTATGATAAGAAAGACTTTGTTGCTAGGAAACACGGAAAAGAAAGAGAGCCTTGGGTTCAGAAACCCATGCCTTTTCCTCCCAAACCATCCAAGAAAAAAGATGATGAGGATTTTGAGCGCTTTGCTGAAATGATTAGACGTATCTTTTTACGTATGCGATTAACTGATATGCTTAAAATGAATCCTTATGCTAAGTATATGAAAGACATTGTTACTAATAAAAGAAAGATACCGGAAGCTGAAATTTCCACCATGCTTGCTAATTATACTTTTAAGCGTGGAATACCAAAGAAACTTGGGGATCCAGGAGTACCCACTATACCATGCTCCATTAAAAGAAACTATGTTAAAACTGCTTTATGTGATCTTGGAGCTGGTGTTAGTGTTATGCCTCTCTCTTTATATCGTAGACTTGACTTGAATAAGTTGACACCTACTGAAATATCTTTGCAAATGGCTGATAAATCAACTGCTATACTTGTCGGTATTTGTGAGGATGTGCCTGTTATGGTTGCAAACGTTACTATTTTAATAGACTTTGTTATTCTTGATATTCCCGAGGACGATAGTATGTCTATTATTCTTGGAAGACCCTTTTTGAATACTGCAGGGGCTGTTATTGATTGCAACAAAGGCAATGTCACTTTTCATGTTAATAGTAATGAGCATACGGTACACTTTCCGAGGAAACAACCTCAAGTCCACAGTATCAATTCTATTGGAAAAATTCCATCGATTATTATTGGAGGTTTTGAATTTCCTCTACCTACTGTCAAAAAGAAATATAATATTCTTATTGTTGGGGATGTGCATATCCCCGTTGAGGTAATATAGTGTTATTTGAAATTTCTCCGGTTCCATCTTATTCGGAATGAGTTCGTTAACAAAACTTTATCAACCTTGTTAGTGGATTCCTTTTGATGAGCATGAGACGGATGAAACTAGAAGGCACAACCTTCTGTACCCTGCTTTTACTTTCTGTTATTTATATTAAATAAAGCAAAAATAGTATTTTCTGTCTGTTATCTGAATTATCCGTGCAGTATAAAAATACCCCGAAAATAAAAGTTCTCCAAATGCCCTGAAATTTAAATATGATTTTTTTCTGGAATATTTGAGAATATTTGGCACTGAGAACACAACAAGGGGGGCATCCACCTGGCCACGAGGGTGGAGGGCGCGCCCTACCCCCTGGGCATGCCCCCTGCCTCGTGGGCCCACGGTGGCCCTCCTCCACTTATTCCTGCACCCACACACTCCTTCTTCCTCCCACAAACACGATTATCCAGTTCATACCCGAGTCCAAGCTCATTTTGCTGCCATTTTCGATCTCCTTGCTCAAAGCACCTCTCACAAAACTGCTTGGGGGGATTGTTCCTTGGTATGTGACTCCTCCATTGGTCCAATTAGTTTTTGTTCTAGTGCTTTATTCATTGCATATTTTTGCTGCTTAGGTGACCCTATTCTTGAGCTTGCATGTCAAATTTATATGGTTCCAAGTAGTTTTGATGCATGATATAGGCCCTAGGCACTTGTATGAGTAGTTGCTATCAATATTATTGAGTTCGGCTCACTTTTATTTGAAGTTACTAAAAATTTCAGAATTTTTCAGAAAATAATGAAGAGATTTTTGAGGGGCTCATCGAGCCGAAACTCGAAGGAAAAGCAAAATGAAAAAGCAGAGAGGCCCAAATATGATTTGCCTCGCACCGCGGAGGTTTGGCCGTGTGAATGGCCTTCCGATGATTTCTTGAGAGCAGCCAGGATTTATGATGATTTTTATGAATTGGCTGAGAATGCAGGCCTCACCGCCTTCCTCCACGACCGACGCGAACAGTATCTCTTACTCAACAATATCTTTGTGCAAAACTTTCATTTCCATGCTAGGAGCTCACCACCTACGGTGGAGTTTTATTTATATGATGAGCATAAGGAGATGTCACTTTATGATTTTTGTCGGGTTTGTTTGATCCCTTTCGAGGGCACAATAGAGGAACCACACTGCGGTGATGTGGATGGGTTTATTGGTACCATCACTGTAGGGGAAACGAGGAAGGTTTTCGATGCACGAATCACTAGCATACATTTTCCTGTTTTACGCTACTTTGCAATATTTGCTAGTCATTGCTTAATTGGTCGCGGAAACTGTGGAAACCTTAGTGTTCCTGATATTATTATTTTGTTCCACGGTTTATTCTGTGATAACTCTGTTAGTATGGGCGGTATTATTGCTAAACGGTTAAGTCTAAACCGTACAAAGGGCCCCATCTTTGGAGGTATCTATGCCTCGCGCCTAGCTGCACATTTTAACATACCTATTAGGCATTATGAGAAGGAAGAAAAATTGTTGCCTCCTGTCTATTTAGATTATAAGAGTATGGTAGCACATGATTTTATTGTTAAGAATAGGGAAGGGGACCTTAAATACAAATTGTTCTTTGATAAACATCATCCTGAGACTATTACCCTGCATGCTCCTTCCTTGTTTGATTTATCTGCATGCAAGTACCTTGTTCTGTTAGAGGCTATTCACGCCTACCGGAACCCTACATCAGCCACAGAGCCAGAGTCGGAACCACAAGTTGATCCTCCACGACAGTCTAATTTCCAGTGGGATCCGGAGATGATTGCCAACCAGTGACAATCAGAGTCTTCTTCTTCGTAGTATGACCCCAACTATTACTATGGATATCCGCCAGGCCAGCCGTGGCCATAGACCAACTTAGGCCAAAAGCCTAAGCTTGGGGGAGTACTTATTTCCCATCGACATTACATTTATGTTCACACACTCATTGTTAGATGTCGGTGCTCATACTTTTTCATTGTATCACCCATGATAATTTATTTCCTTCTTATGCTTTCTTCTTGTGTGCTTAATAAACCTTAAGAAAAACCAAAAAAATTAGTTGTAGCTTTTAGCTAATTTTAATTTCCATGCTTGTAGTAGTAACTAAAAATAAAACCCAAAAAGATTTCCTGTTCTTCTTTTGCTTGTTGGGAGCTTTCCCGTGTAAATAGTTTTATTTCTTTTCTTTGGGGGTCGATAGGAGAAGACCATGATTAAATTGTTAAAGTGGCTCTTATATGCATTATTGTTGATCTGACAAAAGAGCCCATATTGCCTTGTCTTCTCCTGTTTACTGAATGCTCGTAGATTCCATCTTAGTCCAATGCACGCGCACTATTATTATTATTCACATCATTCGGTCATGCAAGTGAAAGGCAATTATGACGATATATGATGGACTAACTGAGATGAGAAAAGCTGGTATGAACTCGACCTCTCTTGTTTTTGTAAATATGATTAGTTCATCGTTCCTGATTCGGCCTATTATGAATAAACATGTTTGCAATGACAACTAGAGATCATAGTTTCTTGTGCCATGCTTGATTAGCTAGGAGCTTATAATGGTTTACCTTGCGTGCCAACATTCTATTAAAATGGTTGTGATGTGGTATGATAGGGTGGTATCCTCCTTTGGATGATTTAAGTGACTTGACTTGGCGCGTGTTCACGCATGTAGTTGAAACAAAATCATCATAGCCTTCACGATATTTATGTTCATGGTGGATTATATCTTACTCATACTTGCATTCGGTGTTGATTAATTTTAATGCATGTTCATGACTGTTGTCGCTCTCTAGCTGGTCGCTTCCCAGTCTTTTTCTAGCCTTCACCTGTACTAAGCGGGAATACTGCTTGTGCATCCAATCCCATAAACCCCAAAGTTATCCCATATGAGTCCACCATACCTACCTATATACGGTATCTACCTGCCGTTCCAAGTAAATTTGTATGTGCCAAACTCTAAACCTTCAAATAGATATCCTGTTTTGTATGCTCGAATAGCTCATGTATCAACTAGGGATGTCTGTATCTTCCATGTTAGGCGGGTTATTCTCAAGAGGAGTGGACTCCGCTCCTCACTCACGAGAAAGTGGCTGGTGACCGGGATGCCCAGTCCCATGCTTTATGCAAACTAAATCAAAATAATTGCAAACAAAACTCCCCCTGGAACTCTTGTTAGTTGGAGGCACTCGTTGTTTCGAGCAAGCCATGGATTGATGCTTGTTGGTGTAGGGGGAGTATAAACTTTACCATTTTGTTTGGGAACCGCCTATAATGTGTGTAGCATGGAAGATATTGCCATCTCTTGGTTGTTATGTTGACAATGAAAGTATACCGCTCAAAATATTGTTCATATCTATTTCAAAACCGAGCTCTGGCACCTCTACAAATCCCTGCTTCCCTATGCGAGGGGCCTATCTATTTACTTTCATGTTGAGTCATCATCCTCTTATTAAAAAGCACCAGTTGGAGAGCACCGCCGTCATTTGCATTCATTACTGTTAGTTTACACTGAGTATGACTTGGCTGGATCTCTTTTACCATGAATTACAATGTCTAGTCAGTCCTTGATATTTAAAGGTGCTCTGCATTTATGTTTTGCGGTCTCATAAAGGGCTAGCGAGATACCATCTTGTTATATCATATTATGATTGTTTTGAGAAAGTGTTGTCATCCAAGATTTATTATTATTGCTCGCTAGTTGATTATGCCATTGATATGAGTAAGCATGAGACCTAAGCATTATTTTGAATATGGTTAGTTCATAATCTTTGCTGAAAACTTGAATGCTAGCTTTACATATTTAGAACAACAAGAGCAAACAGAGTTTGTAAAAGTTTTTCTTTTATCACTTTCAGTTTATCAACTGAACTGCTTGAGGACAAGCAAAGGTTTAAGCTTGGGGGAGTTGATACGTCTCCGTCGTATCTACTTTTCCAAACACTTTTGCCCTTGTTTTGGACTCTAACTTGCATGATTTGAATCGAACTAACCCGGATTGACGCTATTTTCAGCAGAATTGCCATGGTGTTATTTATGTGCAGAAATAAAAGTTCTCGGGATGACCTGAAACTTCATGGAACATCTTTTTGGAAATAATAAAAAATCCTTGCAAAAGATGAAGACCATGGGGCCCACACCCTAGCCACGAGGGTGGGGGCGTGCTTGCCCCCCGGGCGCGCCCCCCTACCTCGTGGACCCCCTGGAGCTCCTCCGACCTCAACTCCAACTCTATATATTTGCTTTCAAGGAGAAAAATCAGAGAGAAAGATTCATCGCATTCTACGATACGGAGCCGCCGCCAAGCCCTAAAACCTCTCGGGAGGGATGATCTGGAGTCCGTTCGGGGCTCCGGAGAGGGGAATCCGTCGCCATCGTCATCATCAACCTTCCTCCATAACCAATTTCATGATGCTCACCGATGTGCGTGAGTAATTCCGTCGTAGGCTTGCTGGACGGTGATGGGTTGGATGAGATTTATCATGTAATCGAGTTAGTTTTGTTAGGGTTTGATCCCTAGTATCCACTATGTTCTGAGATTGATGTTGCTATGACTTTGGTATGCTTAATGCTTTTCACTAGGGCCCGAGTGCCATGATTTCAGATCTGAACCTATTATGTTTTCATCAATATATGAGAGTTCTTGATCCTATCTTGCAAGTCTATAGTCACCTACTATGTGTTATGATCCGGCAACCCCGAAGTGAGAATAATCGGGACCACTCCCGGTGATGACCGTAGTTTGAGGAGTTCATGTATTCACTATGTGTTAATGCTTTGGTCCGGTACTCTATTAAAAGGAGGCCTTAATATCCCTTAGTTTCCGCTAGGACCCCACTACCACGGGAGGGTAGGACAAAAGATGACATGCAAGTTTTTTTCCATAAGCACGTATGACTATATTCGGAATACATACCTACATTACATTGATGAATTGGAGCTAGTTCTGTGTCACCCTAGGTTATGACTGTTACATGATGAACCGCATCCGGCATAATTCTCTATCACCGATCCATTGCCTACGGGCTTTCCATATATTGTTCTTCGCTTATTTACTTTTCCGTTGCTATTGTTAGAATCACTACAAAATACCAAAAACATTACTTTTGCTATCATTACCTTTTGCTACCGTTACCACTACTATCATATTACTTTGCTACTAAACACTTTGCTGCAGATATTAAGTTTCCAGGTGTGGTTGAATTGACAACTCAGCTTCTAATACTTGAGAATATTCTTTGGCTCCCCTTGTGTCGAATCAATAAATTTGGGTTGAATACTCTACTCTCGAAAACTGTTGCGATCCGTATACTTGTGGGTTATCAACGCATTGTACAGAAAACCCCAATCCGGCACCTTATATGAGGCCGCTTCCGAGCGGCTGACCTGTGGGTCCGGACGATCCTATCAAATCCCGCAACAGTCGCGCACGAGATACGTGGCAAAAAAGGTGGCGCAGTGATCGAGGTGGCCTTGCCTAATCCCGTCCGATTACTGCGGCTTCCTCCACCCCGCGCGCTTCCCCAAAATTCGAATCCCACAATATCCGCGAGTAGCAGGGCGATCTGTTAGACGGAAGATTTTCTCCATATCTGTACTCAATGCACTGCAGTAAAAGTTCACTCGGCAGAACCAAGAATGGATCAAGGCGACTGAAAAAGAAGTTGAAGTCATCATGATTGCTCATTTGGTCCCAATAAGACGCTTCTGAAGCGCGAGAATTGTATCGGAGGTGTTCTCAACTACTTCTGCACTCAAACCATGAACCATTCGGGGGCTAATGATGAAGCTATGTACCTAGGGTAGGGTCATAGGCCTGACCTAGATACCCTCCCCTAGGACACCACCTTAAAACCAGAAGCATTGAAGGGATAGCATCATCCACTCGACCACAAGTCATTCCACTCGGAAGGTTCAAGGTCACTCTACCGCAATAGTTATCACTCGAGATACAGAAGACCTAAAGTCACTCTGCATGACAATGGTTGGACGCTTACTTCATAGACTTAATAGACATTTATATCACTTAATTACTAGCGTTACTAGTAACGCCCCCCTCTTAATGTACCTTAAAGCCCTTGTAACGTGGGCTGGCTGGGGTCCTGGCGCACTCTATATAAGCCACCCCTCCACTGGCACAAGGGTACGCGCCCTCTGTAAACACACACTTACATAATCCAGTCGACCGCCTCAGGGCACCGAGACGTAGGGCTATTACTTCCTCCGCGAAGGGCCTGAACTCATAAAACTCGTGTGTACAACTTCGCCATAGCTAGGATCTTGCCTCCTCATACCTACCCCCATTCTATTGTCAGTCTTAGATCCACGACATCGTCCATGTACCCTCGTAGACCGTAAGCGGAAGCGTTACGAGAACGCATTTGATATAGTCGTACGTCTTCACGATCCGACCGATCCAAGTACCGAACGTACAACACCTCCGAATTCAGCACACGTTCAGCTCGGTGACGTCTCACGAACTCCGATCCAGCAGAGCTTCGATGGGGAGTTCCGTCAGAACGATGGCGTGATGATGGTGATGATGATGCTACCGACGCAGGGCTTTGCCTAAGCACCGCATATGACCGAGGTGGATTATGGTGGAGGGGGGCACCGCACACGGCTAAAAGATCAACTGATCAACTTGTGTGTCTTGGGGTGCCCCCTGCCCCCGTATATAAAGGAGCAAGGGGGGAGGCCAGCCGGCCCTTGCAGGGCGCACCAGGAGGAGGAGTCCTCCTCCTATTAGGAGTAGGACTCCCCTTTCCTACTCCTACTAGGAGGGGGAAAGGAAGGAGGAGAGGGAGAAGGAAACAGAGGGAGGAAAGGAGGAAAGGGGGGCCGGCCCCCTAGTACAATTCGGTTTGGGCTAGGGGGGCCGCGCGCCCTGCCTTGTCATGCCTCCTCTCTTCCACCACTTGGCCCTTGAGGCCCAATGCTTCTTCTCCCGTATTCCCGTAACTCCCCGGTACTCCTAAACATACCCGAATAACTCGGAACCTTTCTGATGTCCAAATATAGTCATCCAATATATCGATCTTTACGTCTCAACCATTTCGAGACTCCTCATCATGTCCCCGATCTCATCAGGGACTCTGAACTACCTTCGGTACATCAAAACACATAAACTCATAATACCGATCGTCACCGAATGTTAAGCGTGCGGACCCTACGGGTTCAAGAACTATGTAGATATGACCGAGACATGTCTTCGGTCAATAACCAATAGCGGAACCTGGATTGTCATATTGGTTCATACATATTCTACGAAGATCTTTATCGGTCAAACCGCATAACAACATACGTTGTTCCCTTTCTCATCGGTATGTTACTTGTCCGAGATTCAATCGTCGGTATCTCAATACCTAGTTCAATCTCGTTACCAGCAAGTCTCTTTACTCGTTCTGTAATACATCATCCCGCAACTAAATCATTAGTTGCAATGCTTTTATGGCTTAAGTGATGTGCATTACCGAGAGGGCCCAGAGATACCTCTTCGACAATCGGAGTGACAAATCCTAATCTCGATCTATGCCAACTCAACAAGTACCATCGGAGACACCTGTAGAGCACCTTTATAATCACCCGGTTACGTTGTGACGTTTGGTAGCACACAAAGTGTTCCTCCGATATTCGGGAGTTGCATAATCTCATAGTCATAGGAACATGTATAAGTCATGAATAAAGCAATAGCAACAAACTAAACGATCGTCATGCTAAGCTAACGGATGGGTCAAGTCAATCACATCATTATCTAATGATGTGATCCCGTTAATCAAATGACAACTCATGTGTATGGTTAGGAAACATAACCATCATTGATTCAACGAGCTAGTCAAGTAGAGGCAAACTAGTGACACTCTGTTTGTCTATGTATTCACACATGTACTAAGTTTCCGGTTAATACAATTCTAGCATGAATAATAAACATTTATCATGATATAAGGAAATATAAATAACAACTTTATTATTGCCTCTAGGGCATATTTCCTTCACTTATGTGCAGTTCTATCTCCAGCGTGGTGTCCTCCATAAGCCTCGGAGTGACACATGCGTAGGATTTGTTCCTGTTCATGCTCAGGTACACAACGTCTAATAGCACCATCTACTCCTTCTTTATAAAGATGTGGGTCATCCCAGAAGTAATGTCTTAAATCATAGAAGAACTTTTTCTTTTGCTCGTAAGTGAAACTAGGTGGTATAAATTTAGCAACAATGTAATTAGCATAATCAGCATACCATGGAGTAGTACGAGAAGCATTTATGACAGCTAATTGTTCATCAGGAAAGCTATCATCAATAGGTAGTGGGTCATCAAGAACATTCTCTAACCTAGACAAGTTGTCTGCAACGGGGTTCTCAGCTCCCTTTCCATCAATAATATGCAAATCAAATTCTTGAAGCAAGAGGACCCATCTAATAAGTCTAGGTTTAGCATCTTTCTTTTCCATAAGATATTTAATAGCAGCATGATCAGTGTGAACAGTTACTTTAGAATCAACAATATAAGGTTTGAACTTATCACAAGCAAATACAACTGCTAAAAATTATTTTTCAGTAGTAGCATAATTTCTTTGGGCATTGTCTAGAGTTTTACTAGCATATTGAATAACATTTAATTTCTTATCAACTCTTTGTCCTAGAACAGCCCCTACAGCATAATCACTAGCATCACACATAATTTCAAAGGGTAAATTCCAATCAGGAGGTTGAACAATAGGTGCAGAAACCAAAGCTTTCTTAAGTATTTCAAATGCTTCTACATAGTCATCATCAAAGACAAAAGGAACATCTTTTTGTAAGAGATTAGTCAGAGGCCGAGAAATTTTAGAAAAGTCCTGGATGAACCTCCTATAAAAACCGGCATGACCAAGGAAACTTCTTATACCATTAATGTCCTTGGGACATGACATATTCTCAATAGCATCAACTTTAGCTTTATCAACTTAAATACCTCTTTCAGAAATTTTATGCCCCAAGACAATACCTTCATTAGCCATAAAGTGGCACTTCTCCCAATTCAAGACAAGATTAGTTTCTTCACATCTCTGCAAAACTTGATCAAGGTTGCTTAAGCAATCATCAAAAGAAGTTCCATATGCGGAAAAAACATCCATGAAAACCTCAACAATCTTTTCACAGAAGTCAGAGAATATAGTAGTCGTACATTTTGAAAGGTAGCAGGTGCATTACATAAACCAAAAGGCATACGTCTATAAGCAAAGGTACCAAAAGGGCAAGTAAAAGTTGTCTTTTCTTGATCCTCTTTTGACACAGGTATTTGAGAGAAACCAGAATAACCATCTAGAAAGCAAAAATGTGTATGCTTGGATAATCTTTCTAGCATTTGATCAATAAAAGGTAAAGGCTAATGATCCTTTTTAGTACTCCCTCCGTTCACTTTTGTAAGTCATTTCAGACAACTAAAAATGAACTATTTTGCACATTGTCTGAAATGTCTTCAAGGCCTTATAAAAGTGAACGGAGGGAGTAGTTTTATTTAATTTGCGGAAATCAATTGCCATTCTATAACCTGTAACAATTCTTTGTGGGATCCATTCATCTTTATCATTAGGAACAACAGTAATACCTCCCTTCTTAGGGACACAATGGACAAGACTTGCCCACTGACTATCAGCAACGGGGTAAATTATACCTGCCTCCAGAAGATTTAGTATTTCTTTTCTTACCACTTCTTTCATCTTAGGATTTAACTGTCGTTGGTGATCAACAACCGGTTTAGCGTCTTTCTCCAATTTAATTTTATGCTGGCAGAGAGTGGGACTCATACCCTTAAGATCATCAAGAGTATATCCAATAGTAGCACGGTGCTTCTTCAGAGTTTTCGATAATTTCTTTTCTTCATGCTTTGAAAGGTTAGCACTAATAATAACAGGATATGTCTCTTTCTCATCAAGATAAGCATATTTAAGAGTATTAGGTAAAGGTTTAAGCTCAAACACAGGATCACCCTTAGGTGGAGGGGGATCCCCTAGGATTTCAACATGCAAGTTATGTTTCAAAATAGGTCCCTATTTAAAGAATACTTCATCTATTTCCCTTCTTTCATTCATAAACATATCATTTTCATGGTCTAGCAGATATGGTTCTAAAGGATCAGTAGGAGGCACGTCAATAGAAGAAAGACCAATAATTTCATATTTACTAGGAAATTATTTATCATGGGGTTGTCTATGAAATTTAGCAAAATTGAACTCATGAGACTTATCCCCTAAACCAACAGAAACAATATCCTTATTGCAGTCTATCTTAGCATTAATAGTATTCAAGAAGGGTCTACCAAATATAATGGGACAAAAGTCATCTTCTGGGGAACCAAGAACAAGAAAATCAGCAGGATATTTAAATTTCCCACACAAGACTTCAACATCTCTAACAATCCCGATAGGAGAAATAGTATCTCTATTGACAAGCTTAATTGTAACATCAATCTCTTCTATCTCAGCAGGTGCAATATCATGCATAATTTCTTTGTATAAGGAAGGAGGTATTGCACTTGCACTAGCACCCATATCACATAAACCACGATAGAAATGATCTCCTATTTTAACGGAAATAACAGGCATGCCTACAACATGTCTATGTTTATTTTTAGTATCAGGTCTAGCAATTCTAGCAGATTCATTGCAGAAGTAAATAACATGCCCATCAATATTATCGGCCAAGAGATCTTTAACCATAGCAATACTAGGTTCAACTTTAATTTGCTTAAGGGGTTTAGGTGTCTTAATATTACTTTTGTTAACCACAGTTGAAGCTTTAGCATGATCCTTTATTCTAACAGGGAAAGGTGGTTTCTCAATATAAGAAGTAGGAACAACAGGATCATTATAAGTGATAGTCTTTTCTTCAACTTTAATATGTGCAACTAATTTTACTTCAACGGGAGGATTATATTTAAACCACTTCTCCTTAGGGAGATCAACATGAGTAGCAAAAGATTCACAGAAAGAAGCTATTATCTCAGAGTCAAGTCCATATTTAGTGCTAAATTCACGGAAAGCATCGGTATCCATAAAAGATTTAACACAATCAAACTTAGGTGTTATACCTGACTCCTTACCTTCGTCGAGGTCCCAATCTTCAGAGTTGCGTTTAATTATTTCCAATAAATCCCATTTGAATTTAATAGTCTTCATCATAAAAGATCAAGTACAAGAAGTATAGAGCGTGGAGCGATTATAGAGAGAAAGCCGAGCATAAAATTTTGAATAATGTTGAGCATAAAATTTTGAATAATTATTTCTTTTGGGAGCTCATGATTGGGGCAAGAATATAACATTGACTTAAGCCTCCCCCAAGCTTGAGCGATGCTTTCTCCTTTGCGAGGCCAAAAATTATATATATAATTACGATCACGATGAACAAGATGCATAGGATAAAACTTCTAATGAAATTCCAATTTCAATCGTTGGTAGTTCCATGATCCAATATCATCACATAGCCTCAACCATGTCGATGCATCTACCTTCAAAGATAAAGGGAAGACCTTCTTCTTTATAACATCCTCGGGCATACCTGCAAGCTTAAATAATCCACAAACTTCATCCACATAGATTAGGTGCAAATTGGGTTGTAATGTTCCATCACCTATGAAAGGATTAGCTAGTAGTTTCTCTATCATACCCGAAGGAATTTCAAAGTAAACATTTTCAGTAGGTTCAGTAGGTTGAGGAGCAACTCTTTGCTCTACTGGTCGGGGTGAAGATACCCCGAACAAGCCCCTCAAAGGATTATGTTCCATAGTAACAAATGACAGTAAATTTCAGCACACTATATAAATTTTTCCATACCAAATTCCACCTACCAAAGGCGCTTCACTCCTCGGTAACGGTGCTAGAAAAGAGTCTTGATGACCCACAAGTGTAGGGGGTCTATTGCAGCCTTTTCGATAAGTAAGAGTGTCGAACCCAACGAGGAGCAGAAGGAAATGATAAACAGTTTTCAGTAAGGTATTCTCTGCAAGCACTGAAATTATCGGTAACAGATAGTTTTGTGATAAGGTAATTTGTAACGAGTAACAAGTAATGCAAGTAAATAAGGTGCAGCAAGATGGCCCAATCCTTTTTGTAGCAAAGGACAAGCCTAGACAAACTCTTATATAAAGTAAAGCGCTCCCGAGGACACATGGGAATTATCGTCAAGCTAGTTTTCATCACGTTCATATGATTCGCGTTCGGTACTTTGATAATTTGATATGTGGGTGGACCGGTGCTTGGGTACTGCCCTTACTTGGACAAGCATCCCACTTATGATTAACCCCTATTGCAAGCATCCGCAACTACAACATAAGTATTAAGGTAAACCTAACCATAGCATGAAACATATGGATCCAAATCAGCCCCTTATGAAGCAACACATAAACTAGGGTTTAAGCTTCTGTCACTCTAGTAACCCATCATCTACTTATTACTTCCCAATGCCTCCCTCTAGGCCCAAACAATGGTGAAGCGTCATGTAGTCGATGTTCACATGACACCACTAGAGGGAAGACAATATACATCTCATCAAAATATCAAACGAATACCAAATTCACATGACTACTTATAGCAAGACTTCTCCCATGTCCTCGGGAACAAATGTAAATACTCACAAACCATATTCATGTTCATAATCAGAGGAGTATTAATAAGCATAATGGATCTGAACATACGATCTTCCACCAAGTAAACCAACTAGCATCAACTACAAGGAGTAATCAACACTACTAGCAACCCACAGGTACCAATCTGAGGTTTGGATACAAAGATTGGATACAAGAGATGAACTAGGGTTTGAGATGAGATGGTGCTGGTGAAGATGTTGATGGAGATTGACCCCCTCTCAATGAGAGGATCGTTGGTGATGACTATGGTGATGATTTCGCCCTCCCGGAGGGAAGTTTCCCTGGCAGAACAGCTCCGCCAGAGCCCTAGATTGGTTCCGCCAAGGTTCTGCCTCGTGGCGGCGGAGTTTCGTCCCGTAAGCTTGCTTATGATTTTTTTCCTCGACGAAAGACTCCATATAGCCACAGATGGGCATCAGAGGGCCGGCAGGGGGCCCATGAGGCAGGGGCGCGCCCAGGGGGGTAGGGTGCGCCCCTCACCCTCGTGGACAGTGGGTGGCCCCCCTCTGGTACTTCTTTCGCCCAATATTTTTTATATATTCTGAAAATAATTCTCGTGGAGTTTCAAGACTTTTGGAGATGTGCAGAATAGGTCTCTAATATTTGCTCCTTTTCCAGCCCAGAATTCTAGCTGTCGGCATTCCGCCTCTTCATGTAAACCTTGTAAAATAAGAGAGAAAAGGCATAAGTATTATGACATAATGTGTAATGACAGCTCATAATACAATAAATGTCGATATAAAAGCATGATGCAAAATGGACGTATCAGTAGACGATACTCTCCCCTCTCGTTGCTATGCATCACCATGATCTTGCGTGTGCGTAGGAATTTTTTTGAAATTACTACGTTTCCCAGTGGTATCAGAGCCAGGTTTATGTGTAGATGTTATATGCACGAGTAGAACACAAGTGAGTTGTGGGTGATACAAGTCATACTTCTTACCAGCATGTCATACTTTGGTTCGGCGGTATTGTTAGATGAAGCGGCCCGGACCGACATTACGCGTACGCTTACGCGAGACTGGTTCTACCAACGTGCTTTGCACACAGGTGGCTGGCGGGTGTCAGTTTCTCCAACTTTAGTTGAACCAAGTGTGACTACGCCCGGTCCTTGTTGAAGGTTAAAACAACACTAACTTGACGAACTATCATTATGGTTTTGATGCGTAGGTAATAACGGTTCTTGCTCAGCCCGTAGCAGCCACGTAAAACTTGTAACAACAAAGTAGAGGACGTCTAACTTGTTTTTGCAGGGCATGTTGTGATGCGATATGGTCAAGGCATGATGCTATATTTTATTGTATGAGATGATCATGTTTTGTAACGGAGTTATCGGCAACTGGCAGGAGCCATATGGTTGCCGCTTTATTGTATGAAATGCAATCGCCATGTAATTGCTTTACTTTATCACTAAGCGGTAGCAATCGTCGTAGAAGCAATAGTTGGCGAGACGACAATGATGCTATGATGGAGATCAAGGTGTCGCGCCGGTGACGATGGTGATCATGGTTGTGCTTTGGAGATGGAGATCAAAGGCACAAGATGATGATGGCCATATCATATCACTTATATTGATTGCATGTGATGTTTATCCTTTATGCATCTTATTCTGCTTTGATTGACGGTAGCATTATAATATGATCTCTCACTAAAAAAATTCAACGTACAAGTGTTCTCCCTGAGTATGCACCGTTGCAAAAGTTCGTCGTGCCGAGACACCACGTGATGATCGGGTGTGATAAGCTCAACGTTCTTATACAACGGGTGCAAGCCAGTTTTGCACACGCAGAATACTTGGGTTAAAATTCACAAGCCTAGCATATACAGATATGGCCTCAAAACACTGAGACCGAAAGGTCAAGCCTGAATCATATAGTAGATATGATCAACATAGTGATGTTCACCATTGAAAACTACTCCATTTCATGTGATGATCGGTTATGGTTTAGTTGATTTGGATCACGTGACCACTTAGATGATTAGAGGGATATCTATCTAAGTGGGAGTTCTTAAGTAATATGATTAATTGAACTTAAATTTATCACGAACTTAGTACCTGATAGTATTTTACATTTCTATGTTGTTGTAGATAGATGGCCCGTGCTGTTGTTCTGTTGAATTTTGATGCGTTCCTTGAGAAAGCAAAGTTGAAAGATGATGGTAGCAATTACATAGAGTAGGTCCATAACTTGAGGATTATCCTCATTGCTGCACAGAAGAATTACGTCCTGGAAGCACCGCTGGGTGCCAGGCCTACTGCAGATGCTGCTGATGACATTAAGAACGTATAGCAGAGCAAAGCTGATGACTAGTCGATAGTTCAGTGTGCCATGCTTTACGGCTTAGCACCGGGACTTCAACGAAGTTTTGAACGTCATGGAGCATATGAGATGTTCCAGGAGTTGAAGTTAATATTTCAAACAAATGCCCGGATTGAGAGATATGAAGTTTCCAATAAGTTCTACAGCTGCAAGATGGAGGAGAATAGTTATGTCAGTGAACATATACTCAGAATCTCTGGGTACTGCAATCACTTGATTCAACTGGGAGTTAATATTCCGGATGATAGTATCATTGACAGAATTCTTCAATCACTGCCACCAAGCTACAAGAGCTTCATGATGAACTATAATATGCAAGGGATGTATAAGACAATTCCCGAGCTCTTCACAATGCTAAAGGCTGTGGAGGTAGAAATCAAGAAGGAGCATCAAGTGTTGATGGTCAACAAGACCACCAGTTTCAAGAAAAAAGGTAAAGGGAAGAAGAAGGGGAACTTCAAAAAGAACGACAAACAAGTTGCTGCTCAGGAGAAGAAACCCAAGTCTGGACCTAAGCCTGAGACTGAGTGCTTCTACTGCAAACAGACTGGTCACTGGAAGCGGAACTGCCCCAAGTATTTGGCGGATAAGAAGGATGGCAAGGTGAACAAAGGTATATGTGATATACTGTAGCGACCCCACCCGAATGGATCAAGTCTCCGTGCTTAAGTGTTACCCCTGGATCGGTATGCTGACACACATAGTACTCGAGGATTTATAACAGAGGTAAATCACATGTATAAAGTAACGTAAATACTATTACCACAATCCAAATAGCGGAAGTAACAAGGTTGTGGATTCCCATCGACACCAACGACAAAGTTGAGTGTAGAAATCATAACCCTAATGTATCACTTACTCGTCGTAAGATTCCTGCAACATGAGACGTTGCAGCCACAAAGGGTCAGTAGATTGAATGTACTGGCAAATTCACACCATAGAGAATGATGAATAAAGGCTATCACTACATGCATATTTGGCTGGTGGAAAAGCTCTATGGTTATAAGGTTTTTGAGAAAAGCCAATTTTTCCCTACTACAAAGGAATAAATTTTATTTAACTATCATGGTGGTTGTTAATCATTGAGAATAGTTGTCAGCATTCTCAATCCCAATTAAGTAACATCATTAAACCCAACAAAATTATTTAAAGTCACATGATGAGATTCACATGATAATCCAAGTACTAGATACGCAAGATGTCCATAACCGGGGACATGGCTAATCATGATTAGTTTATACACTCTGCGGAGGTTTGCGCACTTTTCCCCACAAGACTCGATCTCCTCCGTTGGATTTCTCGCACTACATGGTGTTTGAGAAACAGATGACCGAGACATAGTATTTCAGAAGCGTTTGCACCTTACGATGGGTAGACCGTACCACCTACAACCCCTACATCTGCTAGTCTACCACTGTAAGAGTTCACACGACTTAATCAACTATGCTAGAGCCCATAATAGCTTGTGGCTGCACACGGAAGTTTCTAGTATGAATAATCTCATGATCCCTTTGAGCCTGGGTGGCGGTCCATAAAAAAACAGGCAATCCTGGAATACCCAGGTGCCTAGACAGGCAATCGCTGGAATACCCAAGTGCCTCAATCCACCCAGATGTGTGTTCAAGTTGCCACCTTAAGTAAACCCTTAATTAACAAATCTCACATTTGTCATGAAATACTCTCAAACCCAATCCACGTCTACGAGCATAGCCTGGCAATATAAGCATAACATAGTAGTAACTCCCAAGGTTTGAATGCAGGGCAATAGGTTCCTACCTCATCAACTACTTCCCAATACCCACATGTTATCAATCCTACTCATGCAATGTTTGAGGGTGAAACTAATGCATAAAAACTGGGTATGAAAGGGATATGATCAAAGTGTGAACTTGCCTGCAATGTTGATGAAGATGATTCGCACTCATAACTCTTGATATTTCTACTCGTCACACTCCGGCCAATCTATCATAAGCAAGCAATAGTAACCACACATAAGCAATCACTCAAAAGATCGGAGAGAAAGAAGAAAACAATTCGGAAAGCTTCAAACCCAGCAAATAACTCTTGCAACATAAAACAATTTCTAACAGTACCAAAATTATGTGAATTTGGCCTTATCAGAAAGTTTAGGTCAAGAGCTTTAATTTGCAAAAAGAATCAACTAAATCGGAGTTATAAAACTCAAGTTATGATCAAACGAAGTTTGAGTACAAATCTGGTCTAATTCAAAATTTAAAATTTCAAAAACATGTTTGGGTTGGATTACTGGATAGAGGAGATCATAACGAGGACGTGAGCGTTGGTTTCACTGAATTTGGACTAACGGTTGAAAAGTTGTGGTGTTTTGAAAATCAGGGACTAAACTGAAAAATAAAATCTACACCTAGGTCCCTGGCCACGTGTCAGAAATCTATTGGTTAAAAACCGTTCGCTGCGAAGGCAAAGCAGTGAACATTCACTAAGTAAGGAAAACGATTAGAAAGAGAAGAAAAAAAGAACTCATCTAATCCTATCCATCTAACCCAGATCGGACGGACGAGAAGCAGCGGCGGCTTACCGCTGTGGTGGGCGTCGACCTCGCCGGAGAAGGAGATGGCAGCGGCGTCGGGGTCGTCGGGGTGGCTGCTCCGGCGGTCCTCCAGCGTGGCCGCGGGGTCGGGGAGAAGCGGCGCGAGTAGGGGAAGGCGATGGCGGCGTCAGCGGAGGTCGAGGGTGACAGAACGGGGCGCGGCGGCAGCGACAGATCTCGTCGGAGGCGGGAACTCCGGTGAGGGCGGTGACAGTTGTGGTTTGCGGCAAAGGAGGAGGAACGGGGCCTGGCCGGCAGTATAAATAGGAGGAGGGGGCCGGCTTGCGCGAGGGGCAGAGGGAGAGGAGTCCCGCCTGGACACGGCATCGCCGGCGAGGAGTGCTGGAGTCGAACTCCGACGGCGGGTAGGAGAAGGTCCCAACAGGTGGACCCCACCTGTCGGTGACTGGGCAAAGCGGTGTGCGAGCGGGCGAGCTAGCGGGCGAGCGAGATGGAGGCGATTCAGGCACGGGGGTAGGCTGTTGTTGGGCTGGGCCGACTGGCCTGGCGCGGAGAGAGAGAGCAGTGCTGGGCTTCGGTCTGGCACTGTTCGAAGAGAGTTTTTTTTAAATACAGGCAAACAAGAATAAAACAAAAGGAAATAGAAGCAAAATATAATATAGGTATATTATATATCAAAATTTTCAAAAAAAGTTTCTCTACGACATGAACATTTTTATAATGCCAAATAAAGTCCACCCAAATTCAGACAATTCAAAGAGTGCTACTGGTCTAATAAACTCCAATAAAAATCATTTTAAAAATACCAAAATGATTTCAAATAAATTTTTCTCCAATTTTCTATTGTAGGGAATCATGTTACCCTATTTTCCATGTATTTTGTTTTTGGAGAAAAATAATTTGAATAAAACTCAAATAACCCAATTGAAAAAATAATTATTTCAAATGGATTTTAAATTTGAGTTTCTTTGAAACTCCCAACTCATATTTCATAAGTTTTGAAGAAGTCATTTTATCTTTGCTCTTGAAAATCATTGAGTTGCATGAAGTTTATTAATTTGAAATATTTCCAGATGAAATTCAAATATTTTCAACACCCCTTTGCATTTAATTAAATGGAAGAAGTCATGTCATCTTCTCTCCAGGGTTTTGTGATGAAAAGAATTTGATTCCACGGAGATCAAAATGCAAAAATGAAAGTTTGGGAAAGTCCTTTTATTCCCTCTCATCTAACTTTCAAAAAGTTTCGAATTTCACTCAATCAATCACACAATAATCAAGCAACCAATCAAATCTATCTTTTTAATATAACATTCCAAAATTTAGGATTTTGGGATGTTACATATACATGTTATCGATGTGTACCTTACTAGAGCTCGCTATCGGTGTCAAAACCGGCGGATCTCGGGTAGGGGGTCCCGAACTGTGCGTCTAAGGTCGATGTTAACGGGAGACGGGTGATAATCCCAAGTGCAGGGAATCATCGTAGCAATTTCCAAAGGTGGAAGTGATAAGTATGGAGTTTCGAACCCACAAGGAGCTAAAGGTAAGATCAATATTCTCTCAAGCCCTATCTGCCACTGATACGACCCTACGTACACTGAACATTTGCTTCCAACTAGAAACGAGAAATAAAACTACGTTGTGGGTATGAAGTGGATAACTTTGTATGATATCGGAGAGCTAAAATATAAATGTAGGTGCTGCTATCATAAAGTTAAAATATATTACTAAATATTATAAATAGCGAGTGTGGACTAATGGTGGATCGGTGTGCGGAATTGTCTTAGGCAATTGTTAACAAGACCGATAGTCATCATTGCAATTTCATATGAGGGAGAGGCATAAGCTAACATACTTTCTCTTCTTGGATCATATGCACTTATGATTGGAACTCTAGCAAGCATCCGCAACTACTAAATATCATTAAGGTAAAACCCAACCATAGCATTAAAGCATCAAGTCCTCTTTATCCCATACGCAACATCCCCCTTACTCGGGTTTGTGTTTCAGTCACTCACGCAACCCACTATAAGCGAATCATAAACGTATTGCAACACCCTACATCAGGAATCCCTCACGCTTGCGCGACACGGAGGGCACCATAGGACAACACCAAAATAAAACATACAACTCGTACCAATCTAGAACATCAATCAACCCAAAGACAAAAGATATCTACTCAAAACATCATAGGATGGCAACACATCATTGGATCATAATATGTGGCATAAAGCACCATCTTCAAGTAGGGATTACAGCGGGGTGCGGGAGAGTGGACCGCGTAAAAGAGATGAGGATGGTGATGTTGATGATGACGATCACCGCGGCGATGATTCCCCTCCCGATGGCACTCTGATGCCACCGAGAGAGAGGAGGAGAGGTTCTCCCCCTTGTGCTTCCTCCTCCATGGCCTCCCCCCTGGATGGGGAGGGGTTCTCCCTCTGGTCCTTTGTAACGCCCTCAATGCAGCTATATCTCCCACGTGTCGAAGCATGACTTAGAGGCATAACCGCATTGAAAGCAATGTCGCAAGTGAGGTAATCTTTGCAAACAACCCATGTAATACAATAGGGGAAAAGATACATAGTTGGCTTACAATTGCCACTTCACACAATTACATGAATAAAGCATTACATCATCCAGATACAATCAAGGTCCGACTACGGAACCAAAATAAAAGGAGAACCCCAAATGCGACAAAGGTCCCCGATCGACCCCAACTGGGCTCCACTAGTGATCAACTAGAACGAAACAACACAAAGGACAAGATCTTCATCGAGCTCCTCCGTGAGCTTGGTTGCGTCATCTGCATGGTCCAACGACACCTGCAAGCTGGTTTTGAAAGTATCTGTGAGCCACGGGGACTCAGCAATCTCACACCCTCGCGATCAAGACTATTTAAGCTTATAGGTAGGGTAAAAGGTATGAGGTGGAGCTGTAGCAAGCGACTAGCATATATGGTGGCTAACATACGCAAAAGAGAGCGATAAGAGAAGGCAAAGCACAATCGAGGAAACTATGATCAAGAAGTGATCCTAGAGCAACCTACGTCAAGCATAACTCCAACACCGTGTTCACTTCCCGGACTCCACCGGAAAGAGACCATCACGGTTACACACGCGGTTGATGCATTTAAATTAAGGTCATCTTCAGGTTTTCTACAACCGGACATTAACAAATTCCCATCTGCCCATAACCATGGGCACGGCTTTCGAAAGTTCAAATCCCTGCAGGGGAGTCCCAACTTAGCCCATGACAAGCTCTCACGGTCAACGAAGGAATAGACCTCCTCCCAAGACATTCCGATCGGTATCCGGTTCTACAAGACATCCTCAACAATGGTAAAACAAGTCCAGCAAAGCCACCCGATGTGCGGACATCCTGGTGGGAGCTGCACATATCTCATTCTCAGGGCAACACCGGATAGGTCAAGCTACGAGTAAAACCAGCCCTCAAGTTTCCTCAAGGTGGCCCCGCAGGCTGCCCATTTCGGACCAACACTTAGACAAGCACTGGCCCGGGGGGGTTAAAATAAAGATGACCCTTGGGCTGGCCTAACCCAAGGGAAAAAGAGGCTAGGTGGCGAATGGTAAAACCAAGGTTGGGCCTTGCTGGAGGAGTTTTATTCAAAGCGAACTATCAAGGGGTTCCCATTATAACCCAACCGCGTAAGGAACGCAAAATCCAGGAACATAACACCGATATGACGGAAACTAGGGCGGCAAGAGTGGAACAAAACACCAGGCATAAGGCCGAGCCTTCCACCCTTTACCAAGTATATAGATGCATTAATTAAATAAGATATATTGTGATATCCCAACAAGTAAAACATGTTCCAACAAGGAACAACATCTCCATGTTCCAACAAGGAACAAACTTCAATCTTCACCTGCAACTAATAACTTTATAAGAGGGGCTGAGCAAAGCGGTAACATAGCCAAACAACAGTTTGCTAGGACAAGGTGGGTTAGAGGCTTGGTTCAACAATATAGGAGGCATGATAAGCAAGTGGTAGGTATCACAGCATAGGCATAGCAAAAGAGCGAGCAACTAAGCAAGCAAAGATAGAAGTGATTTCGAGGGTATGATCATCTTGCCTGAAATCCCGCAAGGAAGAAGAACGAGTCCATGAAGAAGACAAACGGGCGTATACGAACGGGTCCTCACAAACGCGACGTTACGGAACCAACCTGAAGAAGCAAACACCGGAAAGAAACACACAACATAGTAAACAAACCACACATGAACATGGTATGATATGCGGGATGCGGTATGCGATGCATATGCATGATTGGACAAGGAATGCATGAACCTGGCCTCAACTTGGAAATCCAAGAGTGCCACTGGAAAGGTGAGGTGATTTCGGTTGAAAACGATATAAATATCACCGGAATCGGAGTTACGGTTTGGAAATGGCAAGCAAATCAAATATGGCACCGGTCTGCGATATACAGCAAGTAGCCTTCTAAATGCAACAAGATGAACATGCTACAGCACTCAAACATGGCAACAAAATACATGGCAGGGATCCAGTCAAGAAGCTTAACAAAAGATGAACACTGAGCTACGGCCAATTCATACATTAACAGGTTCAAACAAGCATGGCAAAAAATGCATATGGTAAACAGATTTCAGACTTAGTGAAATTAACACTAGCCTGGAATTTCAGATCAGGTAGCACACTTTGGAGCATGAAAACTATATGCTACAGGGCCTGAATATGGCAAAGTAAAGCATGGCATGGAGCTACTCAAAGAGCTTAAAAAAGTCCCTTAGTGACCTTGAGCCAAAAGGGATCAGAAAATACAATTGCAAGCATGTGAACATGGCAAAAACATAATCAGATCACAAACTTAGTGAAAACTGGAACATGTTGAAACAGATATCAAGTAGGCATGTTTATGAGCTCGATGCACTCACTACAGAGCATGTCATGATAATCTAAGAATACATCCATCAAGAATACACAAAATACAAGCTATACATGGCAAGAACAATAGCATAGCATGCACGGATCAACTACAACATCCTCGGCAAAATCGCTAACAAGTAGACAATCTGCCCAGATTCACGAAGTAGCAAAAGTAGAGCTCGATTGACTCAATCTAGGGTGCTCCATAATTGCAACCAAAGACAAGGATGGATAGAGCACTACAAGATTAACAAAACATCCTTACTGATCATCCTCAAAAGAGGCACGGACCACTAGGAAACAACATGAACATATGGCCAAATGAGATAAACAGGTCAAGGACTTAGTGGAAATGCTAAGTCCCTGAAATCAGCATTACCAAGTGCCTCACTTTGCAAGCTTGTGCTAGTCACCACACACATCACAAAAATACATGGGTTGCACCTATGGAAATATGGCATGGCATATAACAAAACACATGTAGAGCTCATAGGCATATCATGCACACAATAATCATGGCAAAAATGACAAATATCTAAATGGAGTAGCAGATCTGACAAATATCTCAAGTAGCACTCTTCTAACAGCATTTCGGGCATCAAGATGAACTCAAATGAGAATGATGCAATGGGATGAAATGATGTGCTCTCTGAGGCGAACATTTTGATATGCTATATGCATGAATCGGAGCTACGGATGAGGAGTTACGGCACGATGAACATGGGCATATGAAACTGGAAAACTCGGGGACTTAGACGAGAAAAAAAATATACCCTCGTGAAAAAAAATATAACGGGCCGGAGGGAGTGGAGCTGGGCCGGCTTGGCGCTGGGCCTAACGAGGCCGGCGTGCTGGGCCGAAGACGGGGCCCATGAAGAGTCAACGGGGGCGTTGTCGGCTCCCTCGATCCCGATCGGATCGGGGAGGCAGGGGCGGCGAAGCCGGTTCCCGCCGGTGAGGCGAGGCGATGAAGGAGGGCGCGGGCGGCGTGCCTCCGGCAAGGGTCGACGGCGGCGGCGCGCTCCGGGAGGCGGCGCGAGGCGACGGGCAGAGAGGCGGCGCCGTATGCGGGCGGCGGCGCGAAGACATGGCGGCGGCGGGCGGCGGGCGTGGGGAGCCGCGCCGGCGAGGCGGCGTGCTCCAGCGGGGCGAGTCCGGCGACCGGAAATGGAGAAGACGACGGACGCGGGTGGCGGCACGCGCGGGAAGCGGCGGCCCGACTCGGGCCCGGGGAGGGCCGGATCTGGGCTCCGCCGGGCCCCGACAAAGTGGGCGCGGCTCGGCGGGCGAGTGGTGGGGCGCCACGTGGCGGCGGTGGCGGATCCGGACGCGTCCGGCTCCGTCCGGACGTGTCCGGCGGCGGCGGAGATCCGATTTTTACGGTTTCGGAGAGGGGATCCGCGAATTTGGAGGAGGGGTCTTTATATAGACATAGGAGGAGCTAGGAGAGTCCAAATGAGGTGCGGTTTTCGGCCACGCGATCGTGATCGAACGCTCTAGATGATGGAGAGGGTTTAGGTGGGTTTTGGGCCAAATTGGAAAGGTGTTGGGCTGCAACACACACGAGGCCTTTTTGGTCCCTCGGTTAACCGTTGGAGTATCAAACGAAGTCCAAATGGTACGAAACTTGACAGGCGGTCTACCGGTAGTAAACCAAGGCCGCTTGGCAAGTCTCGGTCCAATCCAGAAATGTTTAACCCCCACACACGAAATAAAGGTAGAAAGGACCACCGGAGGAGAACGGAGCGCCGGAATGCAAAACGGACAACCGGGAAAATGCTCGGATGCATGAGACGAACATGTATGCAAATGAAATGCACATGATGACATGATATGCAATGCATGACACGCAAGCAACGACAAGGCAACAACAGAGAATAACTGGAGGACACCTGGCACATCGGTGTCGGGGCGTTACAACACTCCACCACTACAAGAGGATCTCGTGCCGAGATCTAGAATGGCACCGGAGGGAAAAACGGAAGAGAAAGAGAATAGGTAACACTAAGTTGCTTCTTTGACAAACGAGTGAAACCAAATAACCTTGAGAGGTTGAACAAATTCAAGAAAAGAATACAACGAAGGTGAACAAAGTCGAAAACACTCCGTTAACAAGGAGGGACAAAGAACATTGCGAAAAACCTTGAGGTTGAAGGGCAAGATATATATTGAAAGCACTCCGGTTAAGAAGTTATGCAAGACTTGATACGGTGAAAAGAACTTGAGCAGAGGACACGACACTCCGGTTAAATGGATAGGCATGGAAAGAAACATGATCTTTGACAAAACAAGATGATGGGTTGAAAAGATGAACATCACAATGCCTCCAGAACAAAAGTAAGAATGGAATGGAGTGAATGAAGGGAAACAAGGTCTTGAGAGAGCATGCTTAAAACAAATGCTAGAACGGAGTTGTTGGAAAAACCAACAATGAAAAGAACAATCTTGATATGGTCTTATGGAGTACATCTCAAATTATGAGGTGACAACCTGCCACTCACGGGAAAAAGAATTGGATTGATAAGGACAGGTAGACGAGAAGCTATCTCACCGGGAGGATAAATGAAGAACTTGGATCATTGATAAACACCATAAGAGCGACAATCCTTAAAGGAAAGCTTTAGGTGAAATATAACCCAAGATAACTCCAACGAAGAGGTTGATGGATTTAATATATCTCATTCTTAACAACATGTGAATCATGGAACATGAGCTCAAATTATCAAGAATGACATAATACCACCTCCAATGATACGGTAGAAAGAATTTCACTCCAGATTGCAAGATGAAGAATGCTTGAACTCCTCTGAAAATAATCTTGATGAACGTTTCAAGAACGGATTAAATCCTTGATGAATCATTATGTAGAGCCTCCATGAAGATCTCCATTAAACAAAAGAATGATCAAACGGAAAGGAAGAGAAGCTGAAAACACAAGCTGAAACCTTGTACCGATTTAGATGAATCTCCGTGGTGAAACAATTGAAAAATGTTGGAACTCCGGGAAAAGAGGAGATGAAACAATTGAAATCAGGAATTTGATGAGCCCCCGGAATAAGGAATTGAATTTACTCGATGAAGCAAGAATAAGAATTACATTATGCTTATCCTTCACCATTTTAAATTGATGACAAGCAACGGATTTGACATATTACTTATTCTCATCGAAAGGATTAAATATAAATATAGCTCAAACTTGAAGGTCTTCAACGAACCACCAGAAGGATTAAAAATGAACGAAGAGAAGATAAAGAAACACCAGGAAGAATTATGAAATGAACGAAGATGCTTGAGAGGATTTAGATACCAGTGAAATGAAGAGATCATGAACTGATTAGAGACTACTTGAATGATGCACCGGTAAGATTGGAGAATGATAACTGAAAGCTGAGAATGAATAAACCTGAATTGATGGACTCCGGATAATCAAACTGAGGAGACTCTTGAATTGCTTCAGATGGGTGAAAAGAATTCTCACGATCGAAAACAATTACGAGAGGATGGCAACAAGCTAGAATCACGAATCTTGAAGAGAATGGAGCAAGATTAAAGAGAAACTCTTCTTCGGTCTTCAAAATCCGAGAATGACGATGAGAAACATCACCAAGAATTATTTAGACACTCCGGACGTTGAGCCAACGATGAAAAGAATTGTGAAAGATCTAGGAGATGGCATTTGACTGATGATAACTCATTCTTACGTCAAACTTTATAAGGAATTTAGGATAGCTCCGGGAAAATAAGAAGAGTCAGGTAAGATCCTGGGAAAAGACCTGTGGGTTAGGGCCCACTCAAAAGAAATACCGTTGAGGGATTTAAAAGAGAGAATGCACCGATTGAATTAAATGGCTTGAATGAGATAAACAACCTCGAAATAGATTGAACGGATCTTGAATGACAAGACGAGCCTTTTGAGAAAGCTTAGAGCACGCCGGAACAAATGAATAGTGAGAAGTGAATGATTAAGAGGTGTACCGTTATGGGAAAGCATTTGAAACGAGGAAAAAGATATGACCAACACTGAAAGCTTGAATTGGTTCCACCGGAGAAGAAAAACGAGTGATGAGAGACGAACTTGAAGCTCCGTTAGAATCTTCATGAGAATCACCGGATAAGAATATTGATAGAAAAGAATGGAGAGACTTCACATCAATAAGATGGATACTTGAATAAGAAATCTGAATCCTTCAAAACAAACAAGGGTGGGTGGGCGGGAAAACAAAGGCAACTTGGGGACAGATGAAACAAACACCGTTGATGAAAAACTGAGATTGGATTTTGCGGATGTTGAGATGATCGGATCCACTTGAAGAGAAGCACACCGGTTTACAAGGATTGACATGACAATCTCGATTATCATGAGGATTGGTATTCACACCGGAGTATGAGAACACCGCTTAGGAAAAAGGTATGGAATCTACATTTGTGTTCGAAGCAACTCGAATACCACAACTCAAAACAAAAACAAAGGATTGGCTTGCAGAATAAGCCGGAACAAACATATGATAGAGATTTCGCCCGAAGTTTTCATGGTGGGGCCTACACGGGCTCGATCGTACAGCACCATCATGTACAAGGCAGTGCACATGACATACGAAGCGTCCCCGAGTCGGCATAGCCAAAGACTCTTTAAGACACAACGAGACCACTGTAAAACCAACCGTGGATAGGCGGACCACTAGACATCGAACCCCAATTTCATATCATACATCTGTCGGAAAGATATCCTAAGCGCTACTTGAATTCCCACTTATGAAACTCCTGAAAAAATTTCGGTTATGCAATCAGGTGTTGGGGATACAGGGGAAGCATAATATCTCACCCAAAACTAGCAAATCCTACATCCAGCTGTATCCATCCTTCAACACATAACCAAGAAACCTTCGGAAATCATCTACCTCAACCTTTGAAAAGCAACCGTTATACAAGTTATGGCAATACTCCCGAACTCCCGCCCCAATACTGGGTGGCGTCGAGGTTATCTCACCAACAAACTGCATAAAAGAGATTTTCGATGTCGGCGTACTAAACTCAGGTATTCCAGAACTGCAATGATAATATTATGACGACAACACCTCGGAGCTCAACTCCCAGGGGCACTTCCACGAAACCCCTAACAGGAGGCACCAAGACAATGTTCTCGTCACAAAACCATCGGAACAATTCCAAGATACCCGCGTGATCCTAAAATTTTTTTAGTGAAATTTGAGAAGAGAAGAGTCAAAACTCTACGTCAGGATGCCTCACCAAAGCAACGAAGGGACTGAGGAGTAAAAGAATTCCTAAACTCTCCGATATATAATTCCTAAATGACTCAAAACATTTTTCTAGACACAACTCGGCCGCTAAAAACGATCAAGCAATGGGGGCTCCTATGGTCGGGGAAGGCTCTGATACCAACTTGTAACGCCCTCAATGAGGCTATATCTCCCACGTGTCGAAGCATGACTTAGAGGCATAACCGCATTGAAAGCAATGTCGCAAGTGAGGCAATCTTCGCAAACAACCCATGTAATACAATAGGGGAAAAGATACATAGTTGGCTTACAATCGTCACTTCACACAATTACATGAATAAAGCATTACATCATCCAGATACAATCAAGGTCCGACTACAGAACCAAAATAAAAGGAGAACCCCAAATGCGACAAAGGTCCCCGATCGACCCCAACTGGGCTCCACTATTGATCAACTAGAACGAAACAACACAAAGGACAAGATCTTCATCGAGCTCCTCCGTGAACTTGGTTGCGTCATCTGCATGGTCCAACGACACCTGCAAGCTGGTTTTGAAAGTATCTGTGAGCCACGGGGACTCAGCAATCTCACACCCTCGCGATCAAGACTATTTAAGCTTATAGGTAGGGTAAAAGGTATGAGGTGGAGCTGCAGCAAGCGACAAGCATATATGGTGGCTAACATACACAAAAGAGAGCGAGAAGAGAAGGCAAAGCACAATCGAGGAAACTATGATCAAGAAGTGATCCTAGAGCAACCTACGTCAAGCATAACTCCAACACCGTGTTCACTTGCTGGACTCCACCGGAAAGAGACCATCACGGTTACACACGCGGTTGATGCATTTAAATTAAGGTCATCTTCAGGTTTTCTACAACCGGACATTAACAAATTCCCATCTGCCCATAACCGCGGGCACGGCTTTCGAGAGTTCAAATCCCTGCAGGGGAGTCCCAACTTAGCCCATGACAAGCTCTCACAGTCAACGAAGGAATAGACCTCCTCCCGAGACATTCCGATCAGACTCGGTATCCCGGTTCTACAAAACATCCTCGACAATGGTAAAACAAGTCCAGGAAAGCCACCCGATGTGCCGACATCCTGATGGGAGCTGCACATATCTCGTTCTCAGGGCAACACCGGATAGGTCAAGCTATGAGTAAAACCAGCCCTCAAGTTTCCTTGAGGTGGCCCCGCAGGCTGCCCATTTCAGACCAACACTTAGACAAGCACTGGCCCGGGGGGGTTAAAATAAAGATGACCCTTGGGCTGGCCTAACCCAAGGGAAAAAGAGGCTACGTGGCAAATGGTAAAACCAAGGTTGGGCCTTGCTGGAGGAGTTTTATTCAAAGCGAACTATCAAGGGGTTCCCATTATAACCCAACCGCGTAAGGAACGCAAAATCCGGGAACATAACACCGATATGACGGAAACTAGGGCGGCAAGAGTGGAACAAAACACCAGGCATAAGGCCGAGCCTTCCACCCTTTACCAAGTATATAGATGCATTAATTAAATAAGATATATTGTGATATCCCAACAAGTAAAACATGTTCCAACAAGGAACAACATCTCCATGTTCCAACAACGAACAAACTTCAATCTTCACCTGCAACTAACAACGCTATAAGAGGGGCTGAGCAAAGCGGTAACATAGCCAAACAACGGTTTGCTAGGACAAGGTGGGTTAGAGGCTTGGTTCAACAATATAGGAGGCATGATAAGAAAGTGGTAGGTATCGCAGCATAGGCATAGCAAAAGAGCGAGCAACTAAGCAAGCAAAGATAGAAGTGATTTCGAGGGTATGATCATCTTGCCTGAAATCCCGCAAGGAAGAAGAACGAGTCCATGAAGAAGACAAACGGGCGTAGACGAACGGGTCCTCACAAACGCGATGTTACCGGAACCAACCCAAAGAAGCAAACACCGGAAAGAAACACACAATATAGTAAACAAACCACACATGAACGTGGTATGATATGCGAGATGCAGTATGCGATGCATATGCATGATTGGACAAGGAATGCATGAACCTGGCCTCAACATGGAAATCCAAGAGTGCCACTGGAAAGGTGAGGTGATTTCGGTTGAAATCGATATAAAGATCACCGGAATCGGAGTTACGGTTTGGAAATGGCAAGCAAATCAAATATGGCACCGGTCTATGATATACAGCAAGTAGCCTTCTAAATGCAACAAGATGAACATGCTACAGCACTCAAACATGGCAACAAAATACATGGCAGAGATCCACTCAAGAAGCTTAACAAAAGATGAACACTGAGCTACGGCCAATTCATACATTAACAGGTTCAAACAAACATGGCAAAAAATGCATATGGTAAACAGATTTCAGACTTAGTGAAATTAACACTAGCCTGGAATTTCAGATCAGGTAGCACACTTTGGAGCATGAAAACTATATTGCTACAGGGCCTGAACATGGCGAAGTAAAGCATGGCATGGAGCTACTCAAAGAGCTTAACAAAAGTCCCTTAGTGACCTTGAGCCAAAAGGGATCAGAAAATACAATTGCAAGCATGTGAACATGGCAAAAACATAATCAGATCACAGACTTAGTGAAAACTGGAACATGCTGAAACAGATATCAAGTACGCATGTTTACGAGCTCGATGCACTCACTACAGAGCATGTCATGATAATCTAAGCATACACCCATCAATAATACACAAAATACAAGCTATACATGGCAAGAATAATAGCATAGCATGCACGGATCAACTACAACATCCTCGGCAAAATCGCTAACAAGTAGACAATCTGCCCAGATTTATGAAGTAGCAAAAGTAGAGCTCGATTGACTCAAGCTAGGGTGCTCCATAATTGCAACCAAAGACATGTATGGATAGAGCACTACAAGATTAACAAAACATCCTTACTGATCATCCTCAAAAGAGGCACGGACCACTATGAAACAACATGAACATATGGCCAAATGAGATAAACAGGTCAAGGACTTGGTGGAAATGCTAAGTCTCTGAAATCAGCATTACCAAGTGCCTCACTTTGCAAGCTTGTGCTAGTCACCACACATCACAAAAATACATGGGTTGCACCTATGGAAATATGGCATGGCATATAACAAAACACATGTAGAGCTCATGGACATATCATGCACACAATAATCATGGCAAAAATGACAAATATCTAAATGGAGTAGCAGATCTGACAAATATCTCAAGTAGCACTCTTCTAACAGCATTTCGGGCATCATGATGAACTCAAATGAGAATGATGCAATGGGATGAAATGATGTGCTCTCTGAGGCGAACATTTTGATATGCTATATGCATGAATCGGAGCTACGGATGAGGAGTTACGGCACGATGAACATGGGCATATGAAACTGGAAAACTCGAGGACTTAGACGAGAAAAAAAATATACCCTCGTGAAAAAAAATATAACGGGCCGGAGGGAGTGGAGCTGGGCCGGCTTGGCGCTGGGCCTAACGAGGCCGGCGTGCTGGGCCGAAGACGGGGCCCACGAAGAGTCAACAGGGGCGTCGTCGGCTCCCTCGATCCCGATCGGATCGGGGAGGCAGGGGCGACGAAGCCAGTTCCCGCCGGCGAGGCGAGGCGACGAAGGAGGGCGCGGGCGGCGGGCCTCCGGCGAGGGTCGACGTTGGCGGCACGCTCCGGGAGGCGGCGCGAGGCGACGGGCGGAGAGGCGGCGCCGTATGCGGGCGGCGGCGCGAAGACATGGAGGCAGTTGGCGGAGGGCATGGGGAGCCACGCCGGCGAGGCGGCGCGCTCCAGCGGGGCGAGTCCGGCGACCGGAAATGGCGAAGACGATGGACGCGGGCGACGGCACGCGCGGGAAGCGGTGGCCCGACTCGGCCCGGGGAGGGCCGGATCTGGGCTCCTCCGGGCCCCGACGAAGTGGGCGTGGCTCGGCAGGCGAGTGGCGGGGCGCCACGTGGCGGCGGTGGCGGATCCGGACGCGTCCGGCTCCGTCCGGACGTGCCCGGCGGCGGCGGAGATCCGATTTTTAGGGTTTCGGAGAGGGGATCCGCGAATTTGGAGGAGGGGTCTTTATATAGACATAGGAGGAGCTAGGAGAGTCCAAATGAGGTGCGGTTTTCGGCCACGCGATCGTGATCGAACGCTCTAGATGATGGAGATGGTTTAGGTGGGTTTTTGGCCAAATTGGAAAGGTGTTGGGCTGCAACACACACGAGGCCTTTTCGGTCCCTCGGTTAACCGTTGGAGTATCAAACGAAGTCCAAATGGTACGAAACTTGACAGGCGGTCTACGGTAGTAAACCAAGGCCGCTTGGCAAGTCTCGGTCCAATCTGGAAATGTTTAACCCCCACACACGAAAGAAAGGTAGAAAGGACCACCGGAGGAGAACGGAGCGCCGGAATGCAAAACAGACAACGGGGAAAATGCTCGGATGCATGAGACGAACACGTATGCAAATGAAATGCACATGATGACATGATATGCAATGCATGACAAGCAAGTAATGACAAGGCAACAACAGCAAATAACTGGAGGATACCTGGCACATTGGTCTCGGGGCGTTACATCCTTGGCCTTCATGACGATAATGGCCCCTCCGGGATCCTCCTCCATGCCCTCCGGTGATGATGGCCCCCTCCGGCAGGGTGCCGGGGAGGGCCTAGATTGGTTTTCGATGGCTACAGAGGCTTCTGGCGGCGGAACTCCCGATCTAGGTTTCTTTTTGAAAGTTTTGGGTTATATAAGAGGTGTTGGAGTCGGGAACAAGGCAGGGGGGTCTCTAGGCTGTCCACGAGGCAGGGGGGCGCGCCCAGGGGGTGGGCGCGCCCCCCACCCTCGTAGGCAGCCCAAGACTCTTTTGGCCTAGTTCTTTTACTTGCTAGCCTTCTTCTAGTCCAAAAATAAGCTCCGTCAAGTTTTAGGTCAATTGGACTCCGTTTGGTTTTCCTTTTCTGCGATACTCAAAAACAATGGAAAAACAGAAACTGGCACTGGGCTCTAGGTTAATGTTTTAGTCCAAAAAATCATATAAAGTAGCATATAAATGCATATAAAACATCCTAGATGGATAATATAATAGCATGAATACTTCATAAATTATAGATACGTTGGAGACGTATCAACGGGGGACACGATGTTTACCCAGGTTCGGGCCCTCTCTATGGAGGTAATACCCTACGTCCTGCTTGATTGATATTGATGAATATGAGTATTACAAGAGTTGATCTACCTCGAGATCGTAGTGGCTAAACCCTAGAGGTCTAGCTTGTATGGCTATGATAATGAGTATCCTATCCGGACTAAGTTCTCCGGTTTATATAGACACTGGGAGGATCTAGGGTTACACAAGGTCGGTTACAAAGAAGGGAATCTACATGTCCGGTCGTCAAGCTTGCCTTCCACGCCAAGGAGAGTCCCATCCGGACTCGGGTGCAGTCTTCAGTCTTCGTATCTTCACAGCCCATCAGTCCGGCCCATGGCTAACAGGTCGGACCCCCGAGGACCCCTTAGTCCAGGACTCCCTCAGTAGCCCCTGAACCTGGCTTCAATGACAAGGTATCCGGCGCGTAGTGCTGTCTTCGGCATTGCAGGGCAGGTTCCTCCTTCCGAACTCCAAAATAGTTTTCGGATGAATTGATTGTGTCCGGACCTATAACATACAGCCGTAGAGTGTATAGTATTCTACGAATCCAATCAGCTGACAACTTTTAGTAATGTGACGTTCATGCTTCTTGGCCATTATTTCGAACCATTTCCCGTCCCACTTTTCGGGGCGTGGTTGTCATTGACACGTCTTGTCGAAGCAGAGATCATGTCCCCTAATTGCGGGATTTTCATCAATACGAGCGTAGGTAACCCAACCGTCCTGTGGGAAAGCTTCCTTAGGAATAGGCAGGTTCTTAGGCTTAGGAGGAGGCGTTCAATACCCGCTGCCTTTGTAAGGGAACCAAGGGCCATCTTTTATGCCAAACCTCTCATCAACCTTCCCAACCTCGAGTTCTAGCCCCCAAGGTTCGACTTCATCATTTCGAGACTCCCCATCATGTCCGGACCCAGCTCCCAAGGCCGATGGGTGGCTTCCTCTGTTACAGAGGAGGATATCATAAAGCTTCGGGCGGCCAGATATTTGACCGCGGAGGTCCACCACAGGCTTCCTGCTCAAGGACAGGTTACTCCGACCCCCAGATCTGGCGAGAGGGTCATATTCATCTCCCACTTCCTCCAGGGGCTAGGGTTTTCTCTTCACCCCTTCGTCCGGCGGCTAATGTTCTATTACGGACTAGATTTTCATGACCTAGCCCCGGACTCTATCCTCCACGTCTCAGTGTTTATCATTACATGTGAGGCCTTCCTCCGAATTCCCCCACACTTCGGCTTATGGCTCAAGACCTTTAGTGTGAAGCCGAAGGTAGTCGGCGGGGAACAGGTGGAGTGCGGCGGTGCTACGATCAGCCAACTCACCAGCTCTCCTTGGCCAAGAGGTTCTTTTACCAAAACTTCCAGTCACTGGCAACGGGAGTGGTTTTACATTACAGAGCCCCACAACACCAAGTGGGTAGCTGCACCCACATTCCGTCCTAGCCCACCATTACAGCTTGCATCATGGGTCAACAAGGGGCTGGACTGGGGATCAGTTGATGAAGTGAAGACTTTACAGAGAAGCATCTGAACCCTCCTCAAAAGAGACATCGATCTTGTCAACATGATCCAAGTGATGTTAGTTCGCCGAATCCTGTCGTGCGATGGCAGGTCTCGCCGCATGTGGGAGTTTAATCCAGAAGGACCACAAACCCTCCAACACTTCTTCGGCACCACACACAAAGGGATGTGGAAGTTATTTTTCGGGAAGCAGAAACATTGGCCGGACACCACCGAAGATGCTGGCCTTAACCACAACCGTCCGGATACTCCGGTAAGCACTTGGCCCCCGAACACTTTGTAATTATGCCTACCGTAATATGGTACTGAGCAAGCTATCTTCTTCCAGGGCTGGACAAAGAAGGCGGAACTAATTATGTGTTCGGCCCCTCTGCCCGAGGGCCCAGCGAATCCTGTTCTAATAAGGATGCTGGCCCTGGCACCATACCAGATGCTTGTGAAGGAGGGCGAGGCGGAGAGTGAGAGGACCAAAGATGGCCCCTATTCCAAGGGTGCATCGGACATTGTGTCTGGAGGAATCAAACTCCCCTCATCCGAAGACAAAAGTGAAGGGGAGCCACTGTCTCCCTTCCTCCTAGGAAGAGAAGGGCCGCCTCCGAAGATGGGGAGAAGCAGGCTTCTAGGCGAGGCAAGATACCTCAGGTGGCTGGCTCAGGCTTGGAGGACGTCAAAGCGCAGTCTCACGATGAGGACAAGCCTCAGGCCAAATAGTAAGTGAATCAAGGTTGTTTTAAACATTTCCCGTTCCTTTCTTATAATGCCCGGAATATATATTCTTTGTTTTTGCAGTTCAGCACACAGTCTTCCTCAACAATCCTTTTCCTTGGGGTACCTTCTCCCAGAGATGATGGAAAGCGAAACGCCCCCACCGGATTCCCCGTCCAATAGGGCGGACGACTTGGAGGTGTCGTCGCGGAGGGTCTCCCCCGACCAACAAGTGATGCAAGGGATGATGAAGACATTGCCCGAAGGTGATACTTCGGTGGCCCAGGGTCTAGGGGACAACAATGAGGGCCCCGGACAATCTGATATACAGCGGGATACAAATGAACGGATCCCTTCAAAGGGTGGTCATACTCTTACGGCAGCCTCCGGAGACCCAGAGGCGCCGGATATCTTGGCGAACATGCTGCAGCAGGCGTCGGTCTCAGAGGAACATCGTACCTTAATGGGCACGGTGGCTGAAAAGGTCCAGTCCGCGAAGAGCGGATTGGATGAGGCCTTTGCGAGCCTACTAAGAGGCTTCGAGGTTTGTATTGTAATATGTGCAATTGTGTTTTATTCGCAAAATACACATATGTATAGATAGTATCCCCTGAGACTCGGGTTGGCTTCCCATGGGAGGTGAACGACGGATCAAGAAGAAACATTCAAGGACTAATCTGATTAACTTGAACACAGGCTGCTTCCCCCCTGGCTACTTCCCAGACTACGGATATTGCCGAGCTGCAAAGGAAGCTTGATATGGCTGGGGATGACATTGCGTTAATCAATGTGCGTCTTGACGAATCGCAAGGTATGTATTCGGGGCAGTCCCTTCACATACATTTTTGTGATATAAGCATAATGCTGAAATTTATATACTGTAATATGCATGACTGCAGATGGTGCTGCCTCGTTGAAACTCTTCGGGCGGAGCTGGCCCGGGCCAAGGAGCAGGCTCGGTGTAGTAATGCGGCTGCCAAAAAGGCATCGGCTGAGTTAAAAGCCGAACGAGCTGCTCGGCGTCAAGACGAGGAGAAGATATCCACGATGGCGCTCGAACTAAGAAATGCTGCTAGCCGCTGTTTACTCCTGGAGAAGGAGAATGAAGCCAAAACGGCTGAAGTTGACAAGGCCTTACGAGAGGCGATAGAAGCGCGGTCTGAACCCAAAGCCGCTCGTGAGGAGATCCGGCAAGCTAGGGAGATTGCGGCTGGTGAGCCATTTTTGCTACAGAGTAAATTCAGGGATCCGAACTATGCTCAGCTTAACCAATTGTGGAGTTCTCCGGATGAGTTTTTAGACTTGCCAAAGAGTTCTTTCAATGTGGCGCAGTTTTACCAGGCACGAGAGGGGTATGCAACGGAGAAGCTTTTCTGGTCACAATTAAGTGCGTCGAAGCGCCCCCTGTTGCTAAATGAGCAGATGTCCCAGTGGGCCGAGCTTCATAGGATATTCGGCGCTGCCATCAAGAATGTCATAACCCGGTTATGGCCAACTGAGCATGTTCCGAATATTTACTTTGGCTTGGTGCAATGGCTTGTTGACGCGGTGCCACGTATCGACACTGTGAAGCGTTTGGTGTGCATCGAGGGTGCACGGATGGCCTTTGCCCGAGTCAAGACCTTCTGGGGGAAGATGAAGGCCATCAATGTTGCAGTGAAGAGTCCAGCCAAGGGCAAGGACCACCAAGAACCGGAGCATTATTTTGAAGACGTCCTAGTGGCTGCCCGCTTGATAGAGGGTCAATGCTCGAAAGACATATTGTTCTAGTGAGGTGTATGAGAATTGTACGAGACAATTTTATAGTTAATCTATTTTTATATATTGCTCGAAAGTTTGTGTTCCTCCTGTGCGGCCATTTTAATATAATCTGAAAGTTTTCCAGTCGTTGGCTTTAGCCCCCTCGTGGGAAGTACGGGGGTGTTCGGAAAAGCATTTGATCACTCTTGACCCAACGTCTCGATCCGTGAAGGAGGTGTCAATGCGGCGAACCAGGCAACCAAAGTATAGGGCATTAACACTTTCACTTAGCCATAGGAGTTTTATGGTGGGTCTACGACATAGCCCCTGGTATGTATGCGGCTTATTCATATGATGCATGTACATATTTGACCGAAAAGAGGTCCTTCTTGTGACACGGAGGAATCTCTAGAGATTCCGATAAGTCATCGAGTGGTTGACCAGCTCTCGCCGCATCATGACAGTCAGTTTTCGGCTTTCTCTACTGAGGTGCTGAGCCAGGTGAATCGGAAGCACAATCGCAGTAGTTCTCCCTTTACTACCCTAGCCGATAGAGCGGAACGTAGGATAACAAGCACAGGAGCCGGGCAACCCAACTATTGACCCAAGACATGATTCAGAGCTGATGCATATAAGGTCAAACTCACGATGCCGAAGTATGCTGCAAAAGTTGTTCGAACTTTGTTGGCAACTCAATTGTTCCCGTACCGAGCCCCTGGCAAGTTTAAGTCGGGGTATATCTGTGAAACAACCATAGGAGGTGTATTCAATTGTGGAAAGACGCGGATAAATAATATTGGTAATGTGAACTGGGACCTGAGCAATATGCCAAAGATTACTTGATATATATAAAGGCCACGACCCCGGCTATTTGATATGCCCTGGGTCGAAGGCAGAGGAAAAAGGCATGTTACAGGTTCGAAAAAGAGTGTGGTCTACAAAAAGTTATTTTGGACCTCCTGTTGCACGTCTGCGCCGCCTGTCCTCGGCGAGGGGGATCCTTGAAGGAAGTAGCCCCGTAGGTGAGTGTACGGATCCGAACTATGATAGAGTCAGTTTTAGATGTTTCTCCTTTGCGCCACCTGTTTTTAAGAGGTAATGAAGAAAGAAAAAAGGAAAATAGATAAAAAATGTTACCGTAGTGCTTGCAAACTTTTTCGTATTATGCTTCCGCCAACACCCATGGTATCTTAAGTGCGTAGTTATGTATAAGAAGTATAGTTTTAACAGGTATATCAGATGGGCAACGGAAGACGAACTGCTATTTATGCTCCGGATTTGATCAATCTTCGGGGGGAAATTGCTTCTGGCCCTTGGCACTTGGCTGGTGAACCGCTCCGTCATCCCTATTGCCTGGCGGCCCCCTTCCCTTGTGTTCGGCGTTGAGCTTGCCGGCCTGCTTGAGGACCCAACAGTTTCTGTTGGTATGATTAGCTGGTTTATTGGGGTGGTCATGAATCTGGCAGGGGCGGTCTAGTATCCTGTCTAGGTTGGATGGTCCGTCTCTGTTCGCCTTGAATGGCTTTTTCCGTTGACCAGGCTTAGGATTACTGAATCCAGCGTTGACCGCTGTGTCGCGTGATCTTTCATTATCATTGCGACTGTTGTGTTTACTTTGTCGTGGATTGTCGTTGCCGTCTCGGATTTCGGAAGTGCCCGAATCGCTGGCGCTATTGCTTCTACGAGCGAGCTAGCTGTCTTCTCCCGCGTAAAAGTGGGTCATTAGAGCGGTAAGGGCTGTCATGGATCTATGTCTTTCTTGACCGAGGTGGCGTGCAAGCCATTCATCCCGGACGCTGTGTTTAAAGGCCGCAAGGACTTCTGCGTCTGGACAGTCGACGATTTGGTTCTTTTTAACTAAGAACCTAGTCCAGAGCTGCCTGGCTGACTCTCCGGGCTGCTGGACAATGTGACTTAAGTCATCGCCGTCCGGTGGCCGGACACATGTTCCTTGGAAGGTTTCACGAAAGGCGTCCTCCAAATCTTCCCAGCTGCCAATAGAATTTTCAGGCAGACTGTTTAACCAGCACCGAGCTGGTCCTTTGAGTTTTAGTGGTAGGTATTTGATGGCATGAAGGTCGTCCCCACGGGCCATGTGGATATGGAGGAGGAAGTCTTCGATCCATACTATGGGATCCGTTGTTCCATAGTGTGATTCAATATTCATAGGTTTGAACCCATCTGGGAACTGATGCTCCATTACTTCGTCTGTGAAGCAAAGAGGGTGCGCGGCGCCTCTATGTTGCGCCACAGTGCGACGTACCTCCGATGGAGTCCGTTTGCGGTTTTCGGCCCGGGCGTTGCTAGGTTTGTCACGTCAGAATAGGTGGCCGTCGTCGCGTGTCGAGGTATGTCTTCGCGATCCGTAGGTCACTCTTGGGTGTCCTGCTCTGTTACCCGGGTCTTGGTGACGGTCGTGTGCACAACCCCGAGCTATTTTGTTCTTGCCTTTATGGCGAGGTGGGGCAGTCTGGTGTTCGGCTTGAGTTGCCGTTTTACCCGGACCAAGTTGTGGTTGACCTGACGTCTTGTGCGATAATGGCGCGGGCTCGAGCACCCTGTCGTCGCCCTGGAGTAGCAATCTACTCTTCGGGTAGCTTTTGGCTGGGCCACTAAGGCCGTATTATTCGGCGGCTAGGACTTTGGTCCATCTATCATTGAGCAGATCTTGGTTGGCTTGAAGTTGCTGCTGCTTCTTTTTCAGGCTCCTTGCAGTGGCTATTAGTTGGCGCTTGAAGCGCTCCTGCTCAAGAGGTTCCTCAGGCACGATAAAGTCCTCGGTGCCGAGGCTCACCTCATCCTCAGAGAGCGGAAGGTAATTGTCATCCTCTGAATCTTCATACTTGGCCTGCTTACCAGGGCTAACCTGCCCATCTTCCCGTTCATCTTGGTCATTAGCTGTATCAACGGGGTCTTTGCTATCTTCGGCATCGTCGTCCATACCGTCAATGTTCTCGGAGTCGCGATCAAGTGTATCGGTCGAATCCTCGACCGTGGCTATGAAGTGGGTGGTGGGTGGGAAGCAAAATTCTCCGCCGCCAGCCCCTGGTTCGAGCCAGATATAGTTCGGCTGTGATTCCTCTGTCAAGGATAGGTTCTTTAACGAGTTTAGCACATCGCCCAAAGGCGGGTGCTGGAAGATGTCTGCGGCGCTGAATTCGAAGATTGATAAACGATCAAGTTCGGCGTCCGCGGGCTCACGCGGTTCAGAACTTACGTTCGGAGACGAGTCCGGAGTTCCGGTGACAAAGACGTCGTGAGGGGTTAAGTCTATGTGCGGCTCCAACGCCGTGAGATCTGTGGCCTCCGTGGTGGGGTTGATCCTCCTGTCCTCGGATGGCGCAGTCCGCTCCGGTTCTAAGGCCAAAGCGGTTATAGGAGCAATCTCCTGGATGCGGCCAGATGACAGATTTAGGTCATGATCATCTGGGTAACTGGGAGCGGCTGCCGCGGTCTTGAATCCGGCGAAGATCAAGTCTCCACGGATGTCCGTAACATAGTTCAAGCTCCCGAATCTGACCTGATGGCCAGGGGCGTAGCTTTCGATCTGCTCCAGATGGCCAAACGAGTTGGCCCACAGTGTGAAGCCGCCGAACACGAAGATTTGTCCGGAGAGGAAGGTTTCTCCTTGGACAGCGTCATTATTGACGATCGAAGGGGGCATCAAACCTTTTAGCGGCAGCACAGAGGAACTCTCAATGAAAGAACCAATGTCGGTGTCAAAACTGGTGGATCTCGGGTAGGGGGTCCCGAACTGTGCGTCTAAGGTCGATGGTAATAGGAGACGGGAGGACACGATGATTACCCAGGTTCGGGCCCTCTCTATGGAGGTAATACCCTACGTCTTGCTTGATTGATATTGATGAATATGAGTATTACCAGAGTTGACCTACCTCGAGATCGTAGTGGCTAAACCCTAGAGGTCTAGCTTGTATGGCTATGATAATGAGTGTCCTATCCGGACTAAGTCCTCGGTTTATATAGACACCGGGAGGATCTAGGGTTACACAAGGTCGGTTACAAAGAAGGGAATCTACATATCCGTTCGTCAAGCTTCCCTTCCACGCCAAGGAGGGTCCCATCCGGACTCGGGTGTAGTCTTCGGTCTTCGCATCTTCACAACCCATTAATCTGGCCCATGGCTAACAGGTCGGACACCCGAGGACCCCTTAGTCCAGGACTCCCTCACTCGCAGTAGCACCTGGGTATTTGATACTGGTTTTGTTGCTAATATTTGCAACTCAAAACAGGTACTATAGATTCAGCGAAGATTAGCTAAGGACGAGGTGACGATGCGTGTGGGAAATGGTTCCAAAGTCGATGTACTCGCCGTTGGCACGCTACCTCTACATGTACCTTCGGGATTAATTTTAGACCTGAATAATTGTTATTTGGTGCCAGCGTTAAGCATGAACATTATATCCAGATCTTGTTTGATGCGAGGCGGTTATTCATTTAAATCTGAGAATAATGGTTGTTCTATTTATATGAGTAATATCTTTTATGGTCATGCATCCTTGAAGAGTGGTCTATTTGTGTTGAATCTCGATAGTAGTAATACACATATTCATAATGTTGAAGCCAAAAGATGCAGAGTTGATAATGATAGTGCAACTTATTTATGGCACTACCGTTTAGGTCATATTGGTGTAAAGCGCATGAAGAAACTCCATATTGATGGACTTCTGGAATCACTTGGTACTTGCGAACCATGCCTCATGGGCAAGATGATTGAAACGCCGTTCTCCGGAACAATGGAGCGATCAACAGATTTGTTGGAAATCATACATACTAATGTATGTGGTCCAATGAATATTGAGGCTCGCTGCGGGTATCATTATTTTCTCACCTTCACAGATGATTTGAGCAGATATGGGTATATCTACTTAATAAAACATAGTCTGAAACATTTGAAAAGTTCAAAGAATTTCAGAGTGAAGTGGAAAATCACCGTAACAAGAAAATAAAGTTTCTACGATCTGATCGTGGAGGAGAATATTTGAGTTATGAGTTTGGTCTATATTTGAAACAATGCGGAATAGTTTCGCAACTCACGCCACCCGGAACACCACAGCGTAATGGTATGTCCGAACATCGTAATTGTACTTTACTTGATATGGTGCGATCTATGATGTCTCTTACTGATTTACCGCTATCGTTTTGGGGTTATGCTTTAGAGACGGCTGCATTCACGTTAAATAGGGCACCATCGAAATCCATTGAGACGATGCCTTATGAACTATGGTTTGGCAAGAAACCAAAGTTTTCGTTTCTTAAAGTTTGGGGTTGCGATGCTTATGTGAAAAAGCTTCAACCTGATAAGCTCGAAACCAAGTCGGAGAAATGTGTCTTCATAGGATACCCAAAGGAAACTATTGGGTACACCTTCTATCACAGAACCGAAGGCAAGCCATTTGTTGCTAAGAATGGATCCTTTCTAGAGAAGGAGTTTCTCTCGAAAGAAGTGAGTGGGAGGAAAGTAGAAATTGATGAGATAACTATACCTGCTCCTTTATTGGAAAGTAGTTCATCACAAAAACCGGTTCCTGTGACATATACACCAATTAGTGAGGAAGTTAATGATGATGATCATGAAACTTCAGATCAAGTTACTATCGAACCTCGTAGGTCAACCAGAGTAAGATCCGCACCAGAGTGGTACGATAACCCGGTTCTGGAAATGATGAACCTATGAACTATGAAGAAGCGATGGTGAGCCTAGATTCCGCAAAATGGCTTGAGGCCATGAAATCTGAGATGGGATCCATGTATGAGAACATAGTGTGGACTTTGGTTGACTTGCCCGATGATCGGCAAGCCATCGAGAATAAATGGATCTTCAAGAAGAAGACTGACGCTGGCAGTAATGTTACTATCTACAAAGCTTGACTTGTTGTGAAAGGTTTTCGACGAGTTCAAGGGGTTGACTACGATGAGACATTCTCACCCGTAGTGATGCTTAAGCCTGTTCAAATCATGTTAGCAATTGCTGCATTTTATGATTATGAAATTTGGCAAATGGATGTCAAAACTGCATTCCTGAATGGATTTCTAGAACAAGAGTTGTATATGATGCAACCAGAAGGTTTTGTCGATCCAAAGGGTGCTAACAAAGAGTGCAAGCTCCAGTGATCCATTTATGGACTTATACAGACTTTTGGAGAAGCATGTATTTACAAGAAAGTGAGTGGGAGCTCTGTAGCATTTCTAATATTATATGTGGATGACATATTGTTGATTGGAAATGATATAGAATTTCTGGATAGCATAAAAGGATACTTGAATAAGAGTTTTTCAATGAAAGACCTCGGATAAGCTGCTTATATATTGGGCATCAAGATCTATAGAGATAGATCAAGACGTTTAATTGGCCTTTCACAAAGCACATACCTTGATAAAGTTTTGAAGAAGTTCAAAATGGATCAAGCAAAGAAAGGGTTCTTACCTGTGTTACAAGGTGTGAAGTTGAGTAAGACTCAATGTCTGACCACTGCAGAAGATAGAGAGAAGATGAAAAGTGTTCCCTATGCTTCAGCCATAGGCTCTATCATGTATGCAATGATTTGTACCAGACCTGATATGTGCCTTGCTATTAGTTTAGCAGGGAGGTACCAAAGTAATCCAAGAGTGGGTCACTGGACAGCGGTCAAGAACATCCTAAAATACCTGAAAAGGACTAAGGATATGTTTCTCGTTTATGGAGGTGACAAAGAGCTCGTCGTAAATGGTTATGTCGATGCAAGCTTTGACACTGATCCGGATGATTCTAAATCGCAAACCGGATACGTGTTTATATTGAATGGTGGAGCTGTCAGTTCGAGCAGTTCTAAACAAAGCGTCATGGCGGGATCTACGTGTGAAGCGGAGTACATAGCTGCTTCGGAAGCAGCAAATGAAGGAGTCTGGATGAAGGAGTTCATATCCGATCTAGGTGTCATACCTAGTGCATCGGGTCCAATGAAATTCTTTTGTGACAATACTAGTGCAATTGCCTTGGCAAAGGAATCCAGATTTCACAAGAGAACCAAACACATCAAGAGACGCTTCAATTCCTTCCGGGATCAAGTCCAGGCGGGACACATAGAGATTTGCAAGGTACATATGGATATGCATGTTGCAGAGCCGTTGACTAAGCCTCTTCCACGAGCAAAACATGATCAACACCAAGACTCCATGGGTGTTAGAATCATTACTGTGTAATCTAGATTATTGACTCTAGTGCAAGTGGGAGACTGAAGGAAATATGCCCTAGAGGCAATAATAAAGTGTGAATACATAGACAAACATAGTGTCACTAGTATGCCTCTACTTGACTAGCTCGTTGATCAAAGATGGTTATGTTTCCTAACCATAGACATGAGTTGTCATTTGATAAACGGGATCACATCATTAGGAGAATTATGTGATTGACTTGACTCATTCCGTTAGCTTAGCGCTTGATCGTTTTAGTTTACTGCTATTGCTTTCTTCATGACTTATACATGTTCCTATGACTATGAGATTATGCAACTCCCGAGTACCGGAGGAACACTTTGTGTGCTACCAAACGTCACAACGTAACTGGGTGATTATAAAGGTGCTCTACAGGTGTCTCCGATGGTACTTGTTGAGTTGGCATAGATCGAGATTAGGATTTGTCACTCTGATTGTCGGAGAGGTATCTCTGGGCCCTCTCTGTAATGCACATCACTATAAGCCTTGCAAATAAAGCAACTAATGAGTTAGTTGCGGGATGATGCATTATAGAACGAGTAAAGAGACTTGCCGGTAACGAGATTGAGCTAGGTATTGAGATACCGACGATCGAATCTCGGGCAAGTAACATACCGATGACAAAGGGAACAACGTATGTTGTTATGCGGTTTGACCGATAAAGATCTTCGTAGAATATGTAGGAGCCAATATGAGCATCCAGGTTCCGCTATTGGTTATTGACCGAAGACGTGTCTCGGTCATGTCTACATAGTCCTCGGACCCGTAGGGTCCGCACGCTTAAAGTTCTATGACGATCAGTATTATGAGTTTTTGTGTTTTGATGTACCGAAGGTATTTCAGAGTCCTGTATATGATCACGGACATGACGAGGAGTCTCGAAATGGTGGAGACGTAAAGATCGATATTGGACGACTATGTTCGGACACCGGAAGTGTTTCGGGAGGTTTCAGACATATACCAGAGTACCGGGGGGTTACTGGAACCCTGTGGGGAGTATATTGGGCCTAATGGGCCCTAGTGGGAGAAGAGGAGGGGCGGCCAGGGCAGCTGCGCGCCCCCTCCCCCTCTAGTCCGAATTGGACAAGGAGGGGGGCGGCGCCCCCCTTTCCTTCTCTCCTTCTCTCCCTTCCTTCTCCTTTCCTACTCCTACTTGGAAGGGGGGAGTCCTACTCCCGGTGGGAGTAGGACTCCTCATGGGGCGCGCCATAGGAGGCCGGCCCCTTCCCCTCCTCCACTCCTTTATATACGGGGAGGGGGCACCCCTTGGAGACACAACAAGTTGATCATTGATCTTTAGCCGTCTGTGGTGCCCCCCTCCACCATAATCCACCTCAATAATATCGTAGCGGTGCTTAGGCGAAGCCCTGTTCCGGTAGCAACATCATCACCGTCATCATGCCATCGTGCCAACGAAGCTCTCCCTCGAAGATCTACTGGATCGTGAGTTCGCGGGACGTCACCGAGCCGAACGTGTGCAGATCGCGGAGGTGCCGTATCTTCGGTACTAGATCGGCCGATCGTGAAGACGTACGACTACATCAACCGCGTTGTTATAACGCTTCCGCTTATGGTCTACGATGGTACGTAGACGATACTCTGCCCTCTCATTGCTATGCATCACCATGATCTTGCGTGTGCGTAGGAAAATTTTTAAAATTACTGCGTTCCCCAATAGTATCATCATAGATGTGGTGGGCTCCTACTTCTATGATAAAAAATCATGATAGAAAATGGGCTTTTCGTCCTGGGCAAGCCGGGGACGCACATGCATGATATTTTTTGGGCCGTCCATGATGGGAAAAATCATGGTATAAGCGAGGGCGAGGAAAATTTCAGGGAGTTCCCGGTTACGGTGGGTGGTCGGGGCCGAGCGATGCATGAAGGGTTGCGTGTTTCTCTCATGTAGGTACGTGTGCGTGTGTGCCATATCACCCTAGGTTATGACTGTTATATGATGAATATCATCCAACGAATTCACCGATCCAATGCCTACGAATTTCTCTTATATTGTTCTTGCTAAGTTACTATTGCTATTGTTACTGTTGCACTTGCTACAAAATCATTGCTATCACTGCTACCGTTACCATTGCACTTGCTAGTACTATCAAAGCTATCATACTACTTTCCTACTGATCACTTTTCCGCAGATAATTAATCTCCAGGTGTGGTTGAATTGATAACTCAACTGCTAATACTTGCAAATATTCTTTGGCTACCCTTATGTCGAATCAATAAATTTGGGTTGAATAATCTAGCCTCGAAAACTATTGCGATCCCCTATACTTGTGGGCTATCAACAGTGACCGTTGTTGGGGGGTCGTTGAACGAGTCAAGACGTGATGAGTCTAGCCGGTTGGTTTGGGTTGGATGAGCAGTTCCCGATGGGGGTTGGATGAACAAGACCAAGTGGTAGTAGGACGTTGCCGCTGGATGAACGGGACCCCGAGGAGGCCGCCACATCCGAGCCGGTTGAGGGTGGATGAACAAGACCCCGTAGAGGGCTGGTTGAACAGTGATCGTTATTTGATAGCACATAAGGCATTCCTTCGATATCCGGGAGTAGCATGATCTCATGGTCTAAGGAACTGATACTTGACTTGAAGAAAGCTGTAGAAAATAACTAAACGATCTGATGCTAAGCTTGCAACTGTGTCTGTCCATCACATCATTCTCCTAATGATGTGATCCCATTATCAAATGACAACTCATGTCTATGGTTAGAAAACATTAACCATCTTTGGTCAACGAGCTAGTCTAGTAGAGGCTTACTAGGGACAATGTAGTTTATGTATTCACACATGTATTTAAGTTTTCAGTCAATACAATTCTAGCATGAATAATAAATATTTATCATGAACGGAAAATATCATGTTGCCTCTAGGGCATATTTCCAACAGGACCGACCAGGGGGAAAGCCACGAGCGGTGCTAGGGGCGGGCGAGTCGGATATGCTACATTGTTTTTTTACTGGCACCGGCATTTTCTTTTGCTACGACCATGTGGCATTTTTACTGCTATTGGCACCTCGAGGAGAGATGTATTTTTTAGTGAGCTCGATGCGGGGGCACTATGTCCGGCGAATCATCGCCACTGGAGCGCGACTGTCGTGCATCGGAGCCGCGAGTGTTCCCACCGGAGCTGCAACCACGGGCACAAGTTGTTGCATCCACGGAGGCGAGAAGCGCAGGAGGCGACGCCGGACGTGGGCAGCAACCGGTGGTGAGTGCGGCTTGCAGCAGCACGGGGCGGCGAAGGAAGGAGTTCCAGGTGAGGGGTGGCGGCCGACGGCCAGGATAACATTCAAGTGACAGGGGCAGCACCCGCGCTGCGTACGAAGAAGAAGAAGATGATGATGGGAAAGTCAACAAGTAGATCGGACGACTGGGGCTTGTTGGATCGGACGGCTGGGACGCGACCGGTCGAACTGTTGAGCCGGCGCGCCGGCGCCCAGCACCTAGAAAACCAGGGCGATGCGTGATCCTTTAGAGTTTCCCAATTGGATCATCAAAAACATTCTCGATGCTTTCTTTTGTAGTACATGATCTCTGTTCTGCTAAATAAATGAAAAGTCAGTGGACACTGGATCTTAAAAAAAAGTTTGGTCTTGAAATTTATCCGAACCCGTTCAAATCTGATGGATGTTAATCTCCATCAGATTAAAGCAAGAATCGGATAGGCATCTGGTACTAAAAACGAAGAGATAGAATCCATGTCATCCCACGAGCAAGGGTTTTAATTCCATCGTTCGCAAATCTGTCGAACTCTTCCGTTCCCGGTGGGCGGCGAGCTGGCGGCGGATCTCCATCAATTCCTTGGTGTTCTTCAGTCCCCTCCTCTCTTTCTCCTCTAGTAAACCACGCGGAGACGATCCAAGATGGGTGGGTGCTGCTGCTGTTTCCCCTCCAAACCCCCAAGGGAGAACCCAATGCACCCAACCGCAGAGCCGCTCATCCAGCGGAAGCCCAATCACACCCCTCCCTACCATCAAAGGCCCCCGGTGATCACCCATGCTCACAAGGTCGAACTCTCTCTCTTCTTTTGCTCCTTGGATCTGCTTGATGCATCAAGCGTACGACCGTGGTTGCCGGTGACTTCTGATCGTCGTGCGTTGGCTGGTCATATTCTTGCAGGGTATGAACGCTGTCGTGCGCCTGAAGACCGGCTTCGAGCGTTTCAGAACGAATGTGTACAAGTATGTCTTGAAGCCCAAAGAATTGTGTCTTTGTTCAATATGGATTTGTGCTGAATTGACTTTGTTATTCTGTGGTGGCAATTGCCACCTGGCAGCAAGAATCCGAAGCTTTTTGAATCGCTTAAGAAGGATCAGTTCCCCAAGGTATGTGCCATCTGGTTGATACTTGATACATGCATGAATGATAGAAAAACAAACTTTATTGTTCAAAGTGGCCACTGAGTGTTGTCTCCATCGAGCATTCCGTTAGCTCTGCAACTTGTGAAGTTTGTCAGTAAATTTGGAACCTTAACCAAGGATGTATTCGTGAGATATGTTAATATCCCAGCAATTACCTGCCTAGGCTAGCCTTCCAGAATGCGGTAGTGTACATGGAGCTAAACATATTACATAAACCAGGATGATAAGAAACATAGGCTACGAAGGACAATTATTTTAGTTGCTAGAAAACACTGTAGCAATTTCTCATTTTCAAGATTGCTGTTTGGGCCCAGGGTATGGCTGACCTTCATGATTCACTTGCCGGTACCTATGTTTTGGTTGAAGGTTAAATTACATGAAGGGGTGCCTGATGGCAACAACTTACCGTCTCTGGGCAATCGAGCAATTGTTACACTTGCGGCAGCTGATGTGCTTCTGATATACATTTGTGCTTGTTGCTGACAACACTCTTAATTCATTCTTACTTGCAGTACATGGTGTTTGCATGTGCTGACTCGCGTGTGTCTCCAACAATAACCCTCGGGCTGAATCCAGGAGAGGCCTTCACTGTTCGAAATATTGCCGGAATGGTTCCTGCCTATCAAAAGGTAAAAAAAAAAAGGTTATTCATTATGTACAATGTTTCATTCTATATTATTGTGGACTATTTAGTAACTCTAGCTTGTCTATTTGAGATGTATACTGAGCTGCACTTGCATATTGATTGCAGACAAGGCACTGCAGCGTCGGGTCAGCCATCGAGTTTGCCGTGGTTATCCTCAAGGTTGCTTCTTCCTTCTGGTTTTTAATATCCTTGATACATGAAAGTGTACTTTTATTCAGGAATACAACTAAAGGGCAACCTGGTGCATGTAGCTCCCGCTTGCACAGGGTCCAGGGAAGGGTCCGACCACTTTGGGTCTATAGTACGCAGCCTTTCCCTACATTTCTGTAAGAGGCTGTTTCCAGGACTTGAACCCATGACCTCATGGTCACAAGGCAGCAGCTTTACCACTGCGCCAAGGCTCCCCTTCTATTCAGGAATACAACTGTCTCATACAATTTTGCGGTTAGTTTATTTATGCCAGTGTGGCAAGGTTGGTTGGTAAATTGATAATTAGATAATTAGTCAATCTGGTAATGACTTCGTCATGCCTTGTGCCTTCCATTTTAAAAAGGAGATAGTTTTTGTTTCATGTAGCATCTCTAATTTTCCCTAGATGTGATCCAATAAAATAAAGAATTTTGCCTCTCTCCATGGGTATATGTATGCTCCTCTTTAAGAGAAATAGGCTCTCTTTTCACGGGCATATATCTTGTCAATTGCAAATGTTGTTTAACATTTGTGTTCTGTTGGGTCCAGTCTAGGAAGGTGAAACCGTGAAAGTGATGTGCTCAGAGATGAGAACTCTCCTTAGAGGAAAAAGAATGTTATCTCTCTCGTTAAGGTATAAAAAATGTACGTTCTCTCATAGCAACTCTCGAATCAATGTGTGGCTATAGCCATTCTACCCAGCCATAAGTATCATCAGGACAGTTTATAAATTTAATCATGTGTCAAATGATTCTAATATGGAAAAGTATTGCTTCAGATCATAGTATATTGTTTGGAGTTGGTATGGTCTGTAGAACTCCGTTAGTTATATTGCACTCACTTAAAGTGTCGAAAGGGATACCCTGGATAGTTTGGGCAATCAATAAACTGACATAAACTTGCGCTTACTACCAATTATGGAAATTGGTATATTCTCCATCAAAAGGACTTGATGGACATCCATTTGGCAGGTTGAGTGCATTGTTGTGATTGGTCACAGCCGCTGTGGTGGAATTAGGGAACTACTCTCACTGAAGGATGAAGGGCCTAACACGTAGTAAGTAAATGTTTGCATACTTATTATGTACTGAAAAAAGTCATATATACACAAGGGGTCCAAATAAGGAATTACTGGATGGGCAAGGATGGACCCTATCCTATCCTATCCTACCCAAACAAGTCTTAAGAGGAGTGAACTAAAACATGGCTTCAGTATTAGTTTGTCCTCTCAGTAAGTTTTATTTGAGCTCACTGTTTGTTTCGTTACTTAGCCACTTCATTGAGGACTGGGTGAAGATCGGTATGGAGGCCAAGAAGAAGGTGCAGAGAGAAAACAGGTTGTTGCCTTTCGATGACCAATGCACCGTGCTGGAAAAGGTACGATTGCTTAAAACATCTTCATTTCCTCTTGAGCAGAATAGTGGGCCAATTGTGCACCACTGATTTCCCTCTACTTACGAGCTATCCTTGGGGCACCTTTCATCTTTAGTAGTACTAGTAGTTAACTAACGTTCCATAGTACTAGTTAGATAAGCGCTCATCTTGCATTTCTGAATGGTGTGTATGCAGGAGGCCGTCAATGTGTCGCTTGGAAATTTGAAGACGTATCCGTTCGTCAAGGATAGATTGAGCAAGGGCACACTGAATGTGATTGGTGCCCGCTATGACTTCGTCCGCGGAAGCTTCGAAACGTGGAATGCCTGAAGTCAAGTAGTGCATAAATGGTTAGCTAGCCAGTCGCAAATATTTGGTCGAAAAAGGCTTAGCTGCATGCATGGCTGTTGCTGTGGTTGCATTCCGTGTGAGTCCTTTGGGTACCGCCTAGATAGATTTTAGTACAGTACAGAAGGAAGGTAAGGCTAGTATTGGATTTGGAGGATGGCGCCTAAGGAGATAATGACCCATGTGTTTTCTAGTGCCTGTCCCTACAATCTTAATGTGAGATATGGCGTGTGTGTGTGTGTTTTGATGGTTTATATAATCAGGCTACCATTCTCTTTTTCCTCTCTCGATAAACTGCTTTAACATCCAGTGTCAGTTTATACGCTGATGACGCCATAATTGTTTGGTGGGGCGTCTGGTCTGCAAATGAGCTCAGACAAATCATCTGTTGCACCCATCCGCTGTCAGAACATCAATTTACAAGCGGTTCTTAAGGAGGTTTTTTTAAGGAGTCTGCGGGCAAATTAGTAGGCTTCCCCCTTACCTACTTGGGTCGCCTGAAGAAAGTCCACCTCCAGTTCGTGTTTGATCGCATCAGAGCGAAGCTTGCTGGCTGGAAGGGCAGACTGATGAACCACGCAGGGCGTAGAGCAGTGGTGCGTTCTGTCCTCTGCACGATGCCCAATTTCGCTCTCGCAGCAATTCAGGCGCCGGCGGGGTTCTACAGGGACGTGGACAAAGTTTGCAGGCGATTCCTCTGGGCACAGGAGGGCCACAGTTGACAGGTGGGAAGTGCAAGGTTACGCTGCCAATGGCTGTCCTCGTCAGCGCCAGCAGGCCATGGTTTGGTTATGAACTTCCATGCGATCAGAAGGACAGATAGAGACCTATTTGCCGCTGCTACCACCGTGCACATCGGAAACGGCGTTTCTGGGAGTCCAGCTGGATTTGGTTCTTTTGGGTTTTGGTTCTTTTGCCGCCCCTCTCCCCCCTCGGGGAGCACATGTAAGTTTTGCTAGAGTACTCCCTTCAAGGATAGGATCTATAAAAATAAAAGGTTTACGGTAATTAACTCCATGCGCGCGCGCGTTTGTAATTGGCATGCAGATTTTGCGGCTAAATTCGAGGTGTCTCGCCCCTATAAATTTGTTTCTCTGCCTCCCATTTCCTGCAGGGGCCCATCCCTGACTTCCCTCCATGCCCTCCGTTACATTCCCCTAATGCCGCCATCGCACCTCGCCGCCACCGCGGCACAATCGCCGGCCTCATCGCGAGGTCGGCGTCCCCGCCATGGCGGCGCGATGATATCCGCCTCCTGCTGTCGCGCCGCGGCCCTCGCCTCCCTCCTCGCCGCCGCCGCGGCCACCGCGTTCCTCACCTTCTCGCTGCCATTGTCCCCCAGCGTGTCCACCACCAAGCACACGGCAGAATTATTGTCCGCCGCGAGCTCCACGCCGCCGCCACCACATCCAACATTAGCTACGGCGTCACCTCCACCGCCGTCCCCGCCGCCTGCAGAACCAGCTACGTCCGCGGCGAGGCCCCGAAAACGAGAGGTATGTACGTGCCCGCATGCAGGTTGG
>NC_041384.1:441095331-441095862 GCF_002162155.2 Triticum dicoccoides
TTTTTTTTTTTTTTGAAACGAGGCAAAAGCTTTGCCTTATATTGATAAAGAAGGAGCAAGAACAACAGCAAGGTGGGAATGGCTTAGGCCATCCCAAAGGAAAAGGAAAAAACAAAAACAACAAACAGATCAGCCCACAAGATCCGCCAGGTTTTTTGCTCCCGCTAGAATCCAATCTTTTGCTACCTCTCTTATCTTGTGCATGACCACCACCGGCAGAGAGGATTTCTTGTTGAAGACTCTCTCATTTCTTTCCTTCCAGATTTCCCAGGTGATGAGCATGATAGCCGTTTTTAGACCTTTGGGAGAGGAAGAGGGCGACCTAGCTAAGGCCTGCCAGTAGTCCACCACCTTGGGGCGACCAGAGCCCATGCTAAGCAGTAATTCCGGGCAGGAGAGCCAGGATGCCGTCGCGGACCAGATCCTCTTGGAGTAACGGCATTCAAAGAGCATGTGTCTCGCCGTCTCAGGGGAGCACCGGCATAGCTGGCAGGAGGGCTGGTGTGGCCATCCACGTTTGGCCAGGCGATC
>NC_041384.1:441095875-441159649 GCF_002162155.2 Triticum dicoccoides
GCGGTCCAGAGGCGATTTTGGACGGCGAGCCAAGCGAAGAAGCGGCATTTGGGAGGCGCCCACGTTTTCCAGACAATCGAGCCGAAGGAGCAAGGCAGCGCGGTCATGAACTGCGCCTTATAGGCGGAGCTCGCAGAGTAGCATCCATTTGGGGAGAGGGTCCAGATGATGGAATCTTCTATATCTGGGGAGAGCTGGATATCTGAGATGAGATCCCATAGCTGGACGAACTGGCCAATGTGCTCTGCCGTGAAGGCCTCCACCGCAATATCCGCTACCCAGGTATGGTCAGTAAGGGCATCATGGACCGTTCGGTTTTTCCTCCTCGAAGCTTTGAAGATCAGAGGTGCCATATCTTTCGGTGGCTTGCCGTCAAGCCATGAGGAAGACCAAAAGGAGGCCTTCTTGCCATCCCCGATAGTAACACGAGTCGCGGCGTTGAAGAGCTGTCTATCTGAGGCATCGTTAGGGGTTTCAAAACCTACCCAAGGTTTTTCAGGAGCCTTCCATTCGTCCCAAAGCCAGCGAAGTCTAAGGGCGCGGGAGAACCTTTCCAAATCTAGGATCCCCAATCCACCAAGCTCCTTAGGGCGGCAGACCTTCTGCCAGTTGACCTTGCATTTCCCACCGCTGACAGATTCCTTGCAGTCCCATAGCATACCGCGACAGATCTTGGCCATAGCCCTTAGGAAGCCTTTATCCACTTTGATAGCGGTCAGGAGGAAGATCGGCATGGAAGAAAGGACAGATTTCACATAAGTGCAGCACCCCGCCCGATTTAGGAATCTTCCTTTCAGAGGGTTCAACCTTGACGCAGCTTTATCAATGTATGGCTGAAGGTCGGTCCTTCTGAGTCTTCCAAGCGACAAGGGCAACCCCAAATACTTGAGAGGGAACTGGGTGATAGCCGCCGAGAAGTTTGCCAGAACTGCGGTGAGGTCGACATCGGAGCAGCGAATTGGGGCAATCGAGCTCTTAGCCACATTGGTCACCATGCCCGTAACCTCCCCGAAGCCTTGAAGAATATTTGCCAGGCAGGATATATCCTGCACCGAAGGGGCAATGAAGATGGCAGCATCATCAGCGTAAAGAGAGATCCGAGGATGTTGTGAACCTCCAGGACTTTCGCTCATCAAACCAGACGCAGTTGCTTTATCCAGAATTTGTTGCAGCGGGTCGATGGCGATATCGAAAAGCAGGGGGGATAGCGGGTCTCCTTGGCGAAGTCCTTGGCCGTGAGCAAAGTCCTTACCGGGGATACCGTTAAGGATTACTCTAGACGTGGCCGAGGAGAAGAGGCTGGATAGCAGAGCACGCCATCTAGGAGGAAAGCCGAGACGGCGCAGAAGGTCGAGTAGATAGTCCCAGCGGACTGTGTCGAAAGCTTTGGCAATGTCCAGCTTTATGAGGAGAGCCGGAGTTTTGCTGCGATGGAGACTGCGAGCGGTGTTTCTGACGTACATAAAGTTGTCATGTATGGTTCTTGTTTTGATGAAGGCACTTTGGCAGCGAGAAACAATAGCATCCATCTTCGGACCGAGCCGGCGAGCCATAGCTTTAGCGATAATCTTCGGGACCACGTGGATGAGGCTTATTGGCCTGAAATCCGTGATGGCTTCCGCACCGTCCTTCTTTGGAAAGAGGACGATGTTAGCTGTGTTGAGGATGGCGAAATTAGAAGCTGACTGCTCGGAGAAAGAAGTGATGGCCCTCATGAGATCATCTTTGACAATATCCCAGCATGATTGAAAGAAAGCAATGGAAAATCCATCGGGGCCGGGGGCCTTTTCTGAAGGCATATCATCGATCGCCTCCTTAATTTCCAACTCAGAGAAGGGGAGGTCGAGATCTTCCAAAGCATGGGTGCTAGGATCAACGACCATCCAATTGAAGTCTAGCTGCCGGAGGGGAGGGCGACCCAAGGTCTTGGAGAAGTGTTCGAGAATGACGTTCTCCTTATCTTCATGTGTTGTCAGCCAACCATCATTATGTTTGAGCCTTTGGATATGGTTCTTGCGTTTCCTCGAGTTAATCCGCAGATGAAAGAACTTTGTGTTGGCGTCTCCATCACGAAGATAGTTGATTCTGGAGGCCTGACGTTTTCTAGAGCGTTCCAAGGCCACCAACCCTAGAATCCGTCTTTTAAGGCCGGCACGGAGGGCCCTCTCTTCCGTGGACAGGGGGCGAGAATCCTGGGCGACATCTAACTGGAGAATGACCTCCAGAGCCATGGAGAGCTGAAGCTTGCAGTTAGAGAAGAGACCCCTGCTCCAGGATCGCAAGCTGAGCGCGGTGGTCTTGAGCTTGTGGTTGATTACGTGCACCGGCTGAGTGTGAGAAGAGGGCGCTGACAATATCCCAGCATGATTCAAAGTAACGGTGTTGTCTATTTTCGTTCTGTGTCGTGGTGATCAGCCGTCGTATTGGAGGATGGCGCCAGAGGAGGCGCTGAGGTACGCCAAGAAGGAGATAATGGCCGCCGAGCCGGTCGTCGCCGACGACCCCGACGACCTGTACGCGCCTCTCTTCAAGAACGTCTCCCAGTTCAAGAGGTACGTACTAGCAGATACATGCTCAGCATTAATAATCTCTACGTTTCCTTAGTATGTACTCCCTCTGTAAACTAATATAAGAGCGTTTAGATCACTACTAGTGATCTAAACGCTTTTATATTAGTTTACAGAGGGAGTATAATTCAGTGAGTGACTAAACGCATCATCAATTTAATTGTAGCGAAATGTGATCATCATCCAGGAGCTACCAACTGATGGAACGGATACTCAAAGTTTACATTTACCAGGACGGTCGGCGGCCCATCTTCCACACCCCTCCCCTCAGCGGCATCTACGCGTCCGAGGGCTGGTTCATGAAGCTCCTCGAGGAGAGCAGGCCGTTCGTCGTCGCCGACGCCACCAAGGCGCACCTCTTCTACCTGCCCTACAGCTCGCAGAATCTCAGGCTCTCGCTCTACGTGCCGGACTCGCATAACCTGCGCCCCCTGGCCGTCTACCTCAGAGATTTCGTCAAGGGCCTCGCCGCCAAGTACCCCTTCTGGAACCGCACCAGAGGCGCCGACCATTTCCTCGTCGCCTGCCACGATTGGGTAATCACATGATTCTAACATTTTCGTATCGCAGTACGATTTTACTGGAGTAATTCTGAATTTGCTTGGCAGGGACCATACACGACCACGGCGCACCGCGACCTGTCCAGGAACAGCATCAAGGCGCTGTGCAACGCTGACAGCTCGGAGGGGATCTTCACGCCCGGGAAGGACGTGTCTCTCCCGGAGACGACCATCAGGACGCCCAAGCGGCCGCTCCGGTACCTCGGTGGGCACCCCATCTCCCGGCGGCACATCCTCGCCTTCTTCGCCGGCAACGTGCACGGCAGGGTCAGGCCGGTCCTCCTCCAGCACTGGGGCAAGGGGCAGGACGAGGACATGAGGGTGTACGCTCTCCTCCCCGGCAGGGTGTCCAGGACGATGAACTACATCGAGCACATGAAGAATAGCAGGTTCTGCCTTTGCCCCATGGGGTACGAGGTGAACAGCCCCAGGATCGTGGAGGCCCTGTACTACGAGTGCGTGCCGGTGATCATCGCCGACAACTTCGTCCTCCCCTTCAGCGACGTGTTCGACTGGAGCGCCTTCTCAGTGGTGGTGGCGGAGAAGGACATACCGGACCTCAAGAGGATACTGCAGGGGATCTCGCTCCGGAAGTACGTGGCCATGCACGACTGCGTCAAGCGGCTCCAAAGGCACTTCTTGTGGCACGCCAGGCCCCTCAGGTATGATCTCTTCCACATGATCCTGCACTCCATTTGGCTCAGCAGAGTGAACCATGTTCAACTTGACAACTGAAAAAAGATCATGTCCATGTATTTGTATGGCACTGAGATTTTACATGTAAGATGGCGGTTTTGAATGAAAAAGAAAAATGTGTACATTCAAGTTGTAAGCCTCTGTCACCATTGAGTGCACGGTGACTACTGACAAGTACTCTCTCTGTAAACTAATATAAGATCGTTTAGATCACTAAAAGCTCTTATATTAGTTTACAGAGGGAGTACTCGGGTAGTACAAGTGGAGTAGCACAATGACTATTCTACTTGACAGTGAAAAGCTTAATTAGAGCACTATATGAACCTCTTTACAAGGGATTTCTGACGAGTCAGAGGTCAGGACCGAGAACAACGTACGGTATAAGTCGATCGTATGATTTCTCGCAATATAAAATGCAAAATTTACATGAAGAACGTCGGCAGTTACTCATCCCCAGAGGGAAAGGGATGAACCGTATCTATCATAATTAGACCATGCTGAAGAGATTAGCCGTGGAGATGAGCGAGCTTGCGGCGAGCGCTATGAAGGCAAGGAAGGACAGCCACACGGAGCTGGTGATCTTCCTGTTGAAGGCGTCCTGGCTGAACCTCGACACCCACAGATCGTTGCGCGACGCGGCAGCCGAGGACGCCGACATGAGGAGATACGCCAGGACCTGCAGCAGAGCCAGGAAGACGATGATGAGGCAAGAAATGGAAGAGCAGCTCGATTGTTGGGCGTGAACGTTTCGCTTGCCTGATCAAGGAACAGGCTGACGTAGTAGCTTGACATGCTCCTGTAAATAAACCTCGCCGCGACCAGACGGCGGATCTCACCAAGCGATTGCGCGATTGAGTAGGCGCAGACGATCACGTTCATCGCCAGGGCGTACCTGACATGACATGCCATTGGGAAGAACAGAGGTTATTTCCCCCCCAAGAAGATGAAAGAAGCCAAGAACTCTGCTTGCAAAAGCCAGGATAATGAATTCAGGTTCAGGGACTGCGGTGGTGCTGGAGCGGTTGCTGAGCAATTGCCCAGCTTCGCTTATTTGGGTGTTGTTCTGAACCTATACCAGGGATGCCAAGAGTAATTGGCACGTTCTGTTTTTTTTTCATCAACAAATAAAATCCAAGGTGAATTCTGAATTCGAATCAAGGAATGCAGACTGTTTTATCGTGTTGATGTATCGAACTAATTAACCAGAAATTGAAGGGGCCAGATAGTTACTCCAAGGTAACTGCTTCGTTAATTAAAAGGAAGATAAAGAACTCATTCTAACCGTCAAAACCCGGCCGGACATATCCGAACTAAGTGCAGGGAGGGGGGAAAGAATCATGTACTGTAAGCAGGTGAAATGACTGACCTGTACTGATCGTAGCGATCGAAGTGATCGCCGTCCCAGCCGGACGTCCGGGCGCTGGCCATCACCGCGAAGGACGCCAGGCTGAGCACTGCCGTGGCCAGCCGCAGCGCCACCGACAGTGGCCTCCTCTCCCCGACAGCGGCCACCGCCGCCACGTCGCGAGGCACCGTGTTGGGCGCGCCTCCGTTCTCTGCTGCCGCCATCGTAGTGGCGCGATGGCGGTCGATTCGGGCCTTGCCCAGTTGCAGCGGCGACGTGACGGCTTCCTCGACAGGGTCGAACTGCACCGCGATCCCCGTGGCCGGCGGCTTCCATGCCTCCGTGCGCTTCGGCGTGCTCTGGGCGCTCTTGCTGTTGGTTGTGATTGTGGGAGCCAGGGTTAGAGGCGATGGCGACGTCAGCGACGAAGAGGGCGACGGCGAGGGAGACTTGGCGACGGACCCTTCCGACGGCGTCCGGACGAGGCCGGGCGCGAGGCGGAGCTGCGGGCGGCGGCCCGGCACCGGCGCATGCCCGGCGGCGGCACCGTCATCGCCGTTGCCGGTGGGGGAGTTGGGCGGCAGCAGGCGGTGCGGCGAGGGGAGGCGCACGGGCGAGAGGGCCGGGCTTTTGCTGGCCGCTCTCTCGTTGCCGTTGGTTTCTTGCGACCACGGTGGCGTTTCTTCGCGCGCCTCGTCCAGCGAGGGCGTCGGCGTGTGGTAATCCTCGCCGGGCGTGGAAGGCGACGAATCCGGGCGAGGCGGCGTGTCCGGCAGCGGAACGGGCGGCGGAGGCCTCAGTGGCGGCGGGGCACGGGGGGTCTCAGCCATGTGTGACCGGTGCGCGCGGGCCGTGGCAAAAGGAGGCGGGTCGATGGAAGGATGGTCTCCCGTGTTAAGTATCGGATCGGAGGTTACGTGTTGCCCTCTCGATCGGTTTAGTATATTTGATTGAGAGCTGCTATACACACGACGTTTTTGGACCATGCATGAACGACGCTCCACATCCGGCCATTGAATCAGGGAATAAAGTGCTTCACATCCATCTGATTGTAAATCGTGCATGCATCGTGCATGGAGTGTCGTCTGTCTAGTATTTTCGTATTTGATTTGCTTCCTTCCCTCCTCCTTCTCCCACCTCTTTCCTTCCTTTTGTTTTCTGTTTTCTTTTTCCGACCAGTCCGTTGCCTTTTGCTATTTTGCTGGACCGGTTCCCCCTCTTTCTCCTGAAATTTCGTTCCATTCAGTATCTAATTAGCCTCAGGTGGGCTTTCAAAAAAAAAACTCAGGTGGAATTTAATTGTTTTGTAGTGAGTAGCAGTGGTTTCATGGTCTAGAGCATCTCCAATAGGCGCCCCATACCTGCTCCGCGTGCTAAAAATCATTTTTTTTTCGTGCGCCGGAGACGCTCCAACAGATGCTGTAAATTTTTTTAATTTTTTCATGAATACGTAAAGCTTACGTATCATTCCATTGATAGAAGAAGTAAAAAGTGAGTATAAGGGGGTAGAACGCATGACACAAGGCGTGAACATGGTAACCAAAGCAGAGGAACATGGGATTCTCAGCCCAAAGAGAAAAAACCACGGCTAAACTACTATCATAATAAGGCGTGAACATGGTGGTATTTAATTGTTTTGTAGTGAGTAGCAGTGGTTTCATGGTTAAGAACATCTCCAACAGGCATCTAAAACCTGCTCCGCGCGCTAGAACCGATCTTTTTATGCGCCGGAGACACTCCGGCAGATGCTGCAAAATAGTTTGCACGCAAAAGAATTTAAGGCCCACGCTTAAAAGCGCTATCACACGTTGCAAATGTTGAACGCCGGACCGCGTGTGCTTCATAATTTGCACTGCGTGTATTTTTGGGTGTGTGTTTTTGGGCATGTGGAAAATCAATGTTGGCGGCGCGCTATAAATGCTACAGTGGCACTGTAAAATTATTTTAGCGCTTGATATTTATTTTGTTGGAGATGCTCTTATACTCTACCAACAATTGCAACGCGTTTGGGAAGGGGAATGCGAGTGTAGAGCAGGATCACTGACTCCCCCACCCCCCTACCGACTTGTTGGGAGGGGGCGATTATGGTTTCCCTTCGACCACCACCTTCTTCGAGCGCCCACCTCATCGCCTTCATTGGCAGCCACCGGCTGGCTCGCGGCGGAGGCGGGGCCTCCCCCGCTCCTTCTCTCCCTTCCCTACTCTCGCCCCTCCCGATGGTTCCTCCCCAATCGTGATCTCATCATCAGCAGCTGCATCTCGAAGCTCCTTCGTCATGGCCGACGGCCGTTCTGGTCGGGTCTTGGTGGCGCCGCTCCTCCCGTAGTGGCGGGCGTCGGGCGTTGGTACCTGCCTAGCCACGGGCTCTAGAGGATGTCGTTGTTCCAATGGATCTAACAGAGTGTCAATCCATGGACCGGGCCGACCGTCGCCAGGCCGCCTCGTGTGCGGACCTTCGCCATTGCGCACGGATCTGGTTTTGCGGTGCTCAAGTGTGATTTGATTTGGTTGGTCGCTGGCGGGAGGTTGGAGTGCGGGATGTGGTGGAGCGCTGGTCCGGCAGCAGGGCTGCCCGGCTGCGCATCGGTAACCCGTCTCTTGGTGGGAGGCGGGCAAGGTTTGGCCTTTCAGGCTTGCGGCAGCGGCTTCGGTTGATGGGCATGGTGGTGCCCTTGCGACGGGGGCCGTCATCCGGGTGCTGGTGGGTGGTCATGCGGGTGGCCGTGCCCTCACATTTGTCAGAATCTTGATTCTGAATCGGATTATAGCTCCGATGGTAGGATCACAAATCATAGAATCTTAACTATCAGAATCGTAAAAATGTAGATTCTACTAACCAATATAATAGAATCAGAGTGTTTAGTTTGAATCGTAAAGTCACAGAATCGTACAATAGAATCACGATTCTGACAACCTTTGACCTTACATCCCAACTACGCCGGCCTCCTCGGTTGTCTTGGACCGGGTGAGTGTCGGTCTTCTTGGTGGTCATGGACCAGTTGGGGGTCACGCCTCCGTGAGCAAAGGTCTGTGAGGATGTGCGGTGGCGGCACCTAAGCCTTGGAGAACACCGCTGAGCACCGTGCCCGGGGCTGCTCCACCTCAGTGAGGTGTTGCGAGCCCCTGACGAGGAGGATAATGTGTTACGCACCCAGTGTCGTCGAGATAATACTTGAGGCGGGTGCACGTCTTTGGAGGGGGTGACACCCGCTCTACCTTCATAGCAAATCCTTCCCGACGAGAGGCAAGGCTATCCACCATTTGGCATCGGGACGTTGAGGCCTGGTGCCCGATGTGGCAATCGATCTGGATACCGCGATATATTGACAGGTGATATGTCTCCAACATATCTACTTTTTCTAACGCTTTTCCTCTTGTTTTGGACTTTAATTTGCATGATTTGAATGAAACTAACCCCGGACTGACATTGTTTTCAATAGAACTACCATGGTGTTGTTTTGTGCAGAAATAAAAGTTCTCGAAATGGAACAAAACTTTACGAGGAATTTTTATATAATAAAAGAGAATTTCTGGAGCCAAGACCTACCGAAGGGGGGCACCTGGGTGGGCACAACCCACCAGGGCGCGCCCCCCTCATCAGGCTCGCCTAGGTGGGTTGTCCCTGTTGGGGAACGTAGTAATTTCAAAAAAATTCCTACGCGCACGCAAGAGCATGGTGATGCATAGCAACGAGAGGGGAGAGTGTGATCTACGTATCCTTGTAGACCAACAGCGGAAGCGTTAGCACAACGCGGTTGATGTAGTCGTACGTCTTCACGGCCCGACCGATCAAGCACCGAAACTACGGCACCTCCGAGTTCTAGCACACGTTTTCAGCTCGATGACGATCCCCGGACTCCGATCCAGCAAAGTGTCGGGGAAGAGTTCCGTCAGCACGACGGCGTGGTGACGATCTTGATGACTACCGTCGCAGGGCTTCGCCTAAGCACCGCTACAATATTATCGAGGATTATGGTGGAAGGGGGCACCGCACAAGGCTAAGAATATGATCATGTCGATCAACTTGTGTCTAGAGGTGCCCCCCTGCCCCCGTATATAAAGGAGCAAGGGAGGAGGAGGCCGGACCAAGGGGAGGGGTGCGGCCACCCTCGAGGCCCTTTTTCTTCTTTCTCGTATGGCCCAATAAGGCCCAATACGTATTCCCGTAACTCTCCGGTACTCCGAAAAATACCCGAATCACTCGGAACCTTTCCGATGTCCGAATATAGTCGTCCAATATATCGATCTTTACGTATCGACCATTTCGAGACTCCTCGTCATGTCCCCAATCTCATCTGGGACTCTGAACTCCTTCGGTACATCAAAACTCATAAACTCATAATATAACTGTCATTGAAACCTTAAGCGTGCGGACCCTACGGGTTCGAGAACAATGTAGACATGACCGAGACACGTCTCCAGTCAATAACCAATAGCGGAACCTGGATGCTCATATTGGCTCCCACATATTCTACGAAGATCTTTATCGGTCAGACCGCATAACAACACACGTTGTTCCCTTTGTCATCGGTATGTTACTTGCCCGAGATTCGATCGTCGGTATCTTAATACCTAGTTCAATCTCGTTACCGGCAAGTCTCTTTACTCGTTCCGTAATACATCATCTCACAACTAACTCATTAGTTGCAATGCTTGCAAGGCTTATGTGATGTGCATTACCGAGAGGGCCCAGAGATACCTCTCCGACAATCGGAGTGACAAATCCTAATCTCGAAATACGCTAACCCAACATGTACCTTTGGAGACACCTGTAGAGCTCCTTTATAATCACCCAGCTACGTTGTGACGTTTGGTAGCACACAAAGTGTTCCTCCGGCAAACGGGAGTTGCATAATCTCATAGTCATAGGAACATGTATAAGTCATGAAGAAAGCAATAGCAACATATTAAACGATCGGGTGCTAAGCTAATGGAATGGGTCATGTCAATCACATCATTCTCCTAATGATGTGATCCCGTTAATCAAATAACAACTCTTTTTGTTTATGGTTAGGAAACATAACCATCTTCGATTAACGAGCTAGTCAAGTAGAGGCATACTAGTGACACTCTATTTGTCTATGTATTCACACATGTATTATATTTCCGGTTAATACAATTCTAGCATGAATAATAAACATTTATCATGATATAAGGAAATAAATAATAACTTTATTATTACCTCTAGGGCATATTTCCTTCAGTCCCCACCTGGTGGCCCCGCAGACCCTGATTCCAACTCCATAAACACCTATTTTTCCAGAAAAAAATCAGGGAGAAAGAATTGTCGTGATCCACGAGACGGAGCCGCCGTCACCTCCCGTTCTTCACCGGGAGACCAGATCTGGAGTCCGTTTGGAGCTCTGGAGAGGGGGATCTTCATTCTTCGTCATCACCAACCCTTCTTCATCGCCAATTCCATGATGCTCCCCACCGGGAGTGAGTAATTCCTTCGTAGGCTTGCTGGTCGGTGAGGAGTTGGATGAGATTCATCATGTAATCGAGTTAGTTTTGTTAGGTCTTGATCCCTAGTATCCACTATGTTCTTAGATTGATGTTGTTATGACTTTGCCATGCTTAATGCTTGTCACTTTGGGCCTGGGTGCCATGATTTCATATCTGAACCATTTATGTTATCACCATTATATCCATATTCTAGATCCGATCTTGCAAGTTATAGTCACCTACTATGTGTTATGATCCGGCAACCTCGGAGTGACAATAGCCGGGACCACTCCGGGTGATGTTTGAGGAGTTCATGTATTCATTATGTGTTAATGCTCTGTTTCGGTTCTCTATTAAAAGGAGGCCTTAATATCCCTTAGTTTCCAATATGGACCCCGCTGCCATGGGAGAGTAGGACAAAAGATTTCATGCAAGTTCTTTCCATAAGCATGTATGACTATTTACGGAATACATGCCTACATTATATTGATGAACTGGAGCTAGTGTCGTATCGCCCTAGGTTATAACTGTTGGAAATATGCCCTAGAGGCAATAATAAAAGGATTATTATTATATTTCCTTGTTCATGATAATTGTCTTTTATTCATGCTATAATTGTGTTATCCGGAAATCGTAATACATGTGTGAATACATAGACACCAACATGTCCCTAGTAAGCCTCTAGTTGACTGGCTCGTTGATCAACAGATAGTCATGGTTTCCTGACTATGGACATTGGATGTCATTGATAACGAGATCACATCATTAGGAGAATGATGTGATGGACAAGACCCAATCCTAAACAAGCACAAGATCGTATAGTTCGTTTGCTAGAGTTTTCCAATGTCAAGTATCTTTTCCTTAGACCATGAGATCGTGTAACTCCCAGATACCGTAGGAGTGCTTTGGGTGTACCAAACGTCACAACGTAACTGGGTGACTATAAAGGTATACTACGGGTATCTCCAAAAGTGTCAATTGGGTTGACACGGATCAAGACTGGGATTTGTCACTCTGTATGACGAAGAGGTATCTCTGGGCCCACTCGGTAATGCATCATCATAATGAGCTCAAAGTGACCAAGTGTCTGGTCACGGGATCATGCATTACGTTACGAGTAAAGTGACTTGCCGGTAACGATATTGAACGAGGTATTGGGATACCGACGATCGAATCTCAGGCAAGTAACGTACCGATTGACAAAGGGAATTGTATACGGGGTTGCTTGAATCCTCGACATCGTGGTTCATCCGATGAGATCATCGAGGAGCATGTGGGAGACAACATGGGTATCCAGATCCCGCTGTTGGTTATTGACCGGAGAGCCATCTCGGTCATGTCTACATGTCTCCCGAACCCGTAGGGTCTACACACTTAAGGTTCGGTGACGCTAGGGTTATAGAGATATGAATATGCAGTAACCCGAAAGTTGTTCGGAGTCCCGTATGAGATCCCGGAGGTCACGAGGAGTTCCGGAATGGTCCGGAGGTGAAGAATTATATATAGGAAGTTCAGTTTCGGCCATCGGGAGAGTTTCGGGGGTCACCGGTATTGTACCGGGACCACCGGATGGGTCCCGGGGTCCACCGGGTGGGGCCACCCATCCCGGAGGGCCCCATGGGCTGAAGTGGGGAGGGGAACCAGCCCATAGTGGGCTGGTGCGCCCCCCTTGGCCCCCCCCTGCGCCTAGGGTTGAAACCCTAGGGTGGGGGGGGGGGCGCCCCACTTGCCTTGGGGGCCACTCCACCCTTGGCCGTCGCGCCCCCTAGGAGATCCCATCTCCTAGGGCTGGCGTCCCCCCTTGGGGAGCCTATACAAAGGGGGAGGGAGGGGCAGCCGCACCATTGACTCTTGGCGCCTCCCTCTCCCCTGCTACACCTCTCCCTCTCGCAGTAGAACGACGAAGCCATGCTGCGGTGACTCCTGCATCCACCACCACGCCGTCGTGCTGCTGGATCTTCATCAACCTCTCCTTCCCCCTTGCTAGATCAAGAAGGAGGAGACGTCACGCTGACCGTACGTGTGTTGAACGCGGAGGTGCCGTCCGTTCAGCGCTAGGATCTCCGGTGATTTGGATCACGTCGAGTACGACTTCCTCATCCCCGTTCTTTGAACGCTTCCGCGCGTGATCTACAAAGGTATGTAGATGCAATCCGATCACTTGTTGCTAGATGAACTCATAGATGGATCTTGGTGAAACCGTAGGAAATTTTTTGTTTTCTGCAACGTTCCCCAACAGTGGCATAATGAGCCAGGTTTATGCGTAGTTCTCTTTGCATGAGTAGAACACAATTTGTTGTGGGCGTAGATGTTGTCAACTTTCTTGCCGCTACTAGTCTTATTTTGCTTCAGCAGTATTGTGGGATGAAGCGGCCCGGACCAACCTTACACGTACGCTTACGTGAGACTGGTTCCACCGACTGACATGCACTAGATGCATAAGGTGGCTGGCGGGTGTCTGTCTCTCCCACTTTAGTTGGAGCGGATTCGATGAAAAGGGTCCTTATGAAGGGTAAATAGAAGTTGACAAATCACGTTGTGGCTTTCACGTAGGTAAGAAAACGTGCTTGCTAGAACCCTATTGCAGCCACGTAAAACTTGCAACAACAATTAGAGGACGTCTAACTTGTTTTTGCAGCAAGTTTTTTGTGATGTGATATGGCCAAAGTTGTGATGAATGATGAATGATATATATGTGATGTATGAGATGTTCATGCTATTGTAATAGGAATCATGACTTGCATGTCGATGAGTATGACAACCGGCAGGAGCCATAGGAGTTGTCTTTATTTTTTGTATGACCTGCGTGTCATTGAGAAACGCCATGTAAATTACTTTAATTTATTGCTAAACGTGTTAGCCATAGTAGTAGAAGTAATAGTTGGCGAGCAACTTCATGGAGACTCGATGATGGAGATCATGATGGTGGAGATCATGGTGTCATGCCGGTGACAAGATGATCATGGAGCCCCAAGATGGAGATCAAAGGAGCTATGTGATATTGGCCATATCATGTCACTATTATTATTTGATTGCATGTGATGTTTATCATGTTTTTGCATCTTGTTTACTTAGAACGACGGTAGTAAATAAGATGATCCCTCATAATAATTTCAAGAAAATGTTCCCCCTAACTGTGCACCGTTGCGACAGTTCGTTGTTTCGAAGCACCACGTGATGATCGGGTGTGATAGATTCCAATGTTCACATACAACGGGTGTAAGACAGATTTACACATGCAAACACTTAGGTTGACTTGACGAGCCTAGCATGTACAGACATGGCCTCGGAACACAGAAGACCGAAAGGTCGAGCATGAGTCGTATAGAAGATACGATCAACATGAAGATGTTCACCGATGTTGACTAGTCCGTCTCTCGTGATGATCGGACACGGCCTAGTTAACTCGGATCATGTTATACTTAGATGAATGGAGGGATGTCTATCTGAGTGGGAGTTCATTAAATAGATGAACTTAATTATTATGAACTTAGTCTAAAATATTTACAATATGTCTTGTAGATCAAATGGCCAACGTTGTCCTCAACTTCAACGCGTTCCTAGAGAAAACCAAGCTGAAAGACGATGGCAGCAATTATACGGACTGGGTCCGGAACCTGAGGATCATCCTCATAGCTGCAAAGAAAGATTATGTCCTAGAAGCACCGCTAGGTGACGCACCTGTTCTCCCTGCGGAACAAGACGTTATGAATGCTTGGCAGACACGTGCTGATGATTACTCCCTCGTTCAGTGCGGCATGCTTTACAGCTTAGAACCGGGGCTCCAAAAGCGTTTTGAGAGACATGGAGCATATGAGATGTTCGAAGAGCTGAAAATGGTTTTTCAAGCTCATGCCCGGGTCGAGAGATATGAAGTCTCCAACAAGTTCTTCAGCTGTAAGATGGAGGAAAATAGTTCTGTCAGTGAGCACATACTCACTATGTCAGGGTTACATAACCGCTTGACTCAGTTGGGAGTTAATCTCCCGGATGACGCGGTCATTGACAGAATCCTTCAGTCATTTCCACCGAGCTACAAGAGCTTTGTGATGAACTTCAATATGCAGGGGATGGAAAAGACCATTCCTGAAGTATTTGCAATGCTGAAATCAGCAGAGGTAGAAGTCAAAAAGGAACATCAAGTGTTGATGGTGAATAAAACTACTAAGTTCAAGAAAGGCAAGGGTAAGAAGAACTTCAAGAAGGACGGCAAGGGAGTTGCCGCGCCTGGCAAGCAAGCTGCCGGGAAGAAGCCAAAGAATGGACCCAAGCCCGAGACTGAGTGCTTTTATTGCAAGGAAAGTGGTCACTGGAAGCGGAACTGCCCCAAATACTTAGCGGACAAGAAGGCCGACAAAACGAAAGGTATATGTGATATACATGTAATTGATGTGTACCTTACCAGTACTCGTAGTAGCTCCTGGGTATTTGATACCGGTGCAGTTGCTCACATTTGTAACTCAAAGCAGGAGCTGCGGAATAAGCGGAGACTGGCGAAGGACGAGGTGACGATGCGCGTCGGGAATGGTTCCAAGGTCGATGTGATCGCCGTCAGCACGCTACCTCTACATTTACCTATGGGATTAGTTTTGAACCTCAATAATTGTTATTTAGTGCCAAGTTTGATCATGAACATTGTATCAGGATCTCGTTTAATACGAGATGGCTACTCATTTAAATCCGAGAATAATGGTTGTTCTATTTATATTAGAGATATGTTTTATGGTCATGCTCCGATGGTGAATGATTTATTCTTAATGAATCTCGAGCGTAATGCTACACATATTCATAGTGTGAATACCAAAAGATGTAAGGTTGATAATGATAGTCCCACATACTTGTGGCATTGCCGCCTTGGTCACATAGGTGTCAAACGCATGAAGAAGCTCCATGCAGATGGACTTTTAGGGTCTCTTGATTATGAATCATTTGACACGTGCGAACCATGCCTCATGGGTAAAATGACCAAGACTCCATTCTCAGGAACAATGGAGCGAGCAACCAACTTATTGGAAATCATACATACTGATGTGTGCGGTCCAATGAGTGTTGAGGCTTGCGGTGGCTATCGTTATGTTCTCACCCTCACCGATGACTTGAGTAGATATGGGTATGTCTATTTAATGAAACACAAGTCTGAGACCTTTGAAAAGTTCAAGGAATTTCAGAGTGAGGTTGAGAATCAACGTGACAGGAAAATCAAGTTCCTGTGATCAGATCATGGAGGAGAATACTTGAGTCACGAATTTGGCACACACTTAAGAAAATGTGGAATAGTTTCACAACTCACGCCGCCTGGAACACCTCAGCATAATGGTGTGTCCGAACGTCGTAATCGCACTCTATTAGATATAGTGCGATCTATGATGTCTCTTACCGATTTACCGCTATCATTTTGGGCCTATGCTTTAGAGACTGCCGCATTCACTTTAAATAGGGCTCCGTCGAAATCCGTTGAGACGACACCGTATGAGTTATGCTTTGGGAAGAAACCTAAGCTGTCGTTTCTAAAAGTTTGGGGATGCGATGCTTATGTCAAGAAACTTCAACCTGAAAAGCTCGAACCCAAGTCGGAAAAATGCGTCTTCATAGGATACCTTAAAGAAACTATTGGGTATACCTTCTACCTCAGATCCGAAGGCAAGATCTTCGTTGCCAAGAATGGATCCTTTCTAGAGAAGGAGTTTCTCTCGAAAGAAGTAAGTGGGAGGAAAGTAGAACTTGATGAAGTATTACCTCTTGAACCGGAAAGTGGTGCAACTCAAGAAAATGTTCCTAAGGTGCCTGCACCAACTAGAGAGGAAGTTAATGATGATGATCATGAAACTTCAGATCAAGTTGCTACTGAACTTCGTAGGTCCACAAGGACATGTTCCACACCAGAGTGGTACAGCAACCCTATCTTGGAAATCATGTTGTTAGACAACGGTGAACCTTCGAACTATGAAGAAGCGATGGCGGGCCCAGATTCCAACAAATGGCTTGAAGCCATGCAATCCGAGATAGGATCCATGTATGAAAACAAAGTATGGACTTTGACAGACTTGCCCGATGATCGGCGAGCGATAGAAAACAAATGGATCTTTAAGAAGAAGATGGACGCGGATGGTAATGTTACCATCTATAAAGCTCGACTTGTCGCTAAGGGTTATCGGCAAGTTCAAGGGGTTGACTACAATGAGACTTTCTCTCCCGTAGAGAAGCTGAAGTCCGTCCGAATTATGTTAGCAATTGTCGCATACTATGATTATGAGATATGGAAAATGGACGTTAAAATGGCATTCCTTAATGGTTTCCTTAAGGAAGAAATGTATATGATGCAGCCGGAAGGTTTTGTCGACCCTAAAAATGCTAACAAGGTATGCAAGCTCCAGCGATCCATTTATGGGCTGGTGCAAGCATCTCGGAGTTCGAATATTCGCTTTGATGAGATGATCAAAGCGTTTGGGTTTATGCAGACTTATGGAGAAGCCTGCGTTTACAAGAAAGTGAGTGGGAGCTCTGTAGCATTTCTCATATTATATGTAGATGACATACTTTTGATGGGAAATGATATAGAGCTTTTGGACAGCATTAAGGCCTACTTGAATAAGAGTTTTTCAATGAAGGACCTTGGAGAAGCTGCTTATATATTAGGCATCAAGATCTATAGAGATAGATCAAGACGCCTCATAGGTCTTTCACAAAACACATACCTTGATAAGATATTGAAGAAGTTCAATATGGATCAGTCTAAGAAGGGGTTCTTGTCTGTGTTGCAAGGTATGAAATTGAACTCAGCTCAATGTCCGACCACGGCAGAAGATATAGAAGAGATGAGTGTCATCCCCTATGCCTCAGCCATAGGTTCTATTATGTATGCCATGCTGTGTACCAGACCTGATGTAAACCTTGTCGTAAGTTTGGTAGGTAGGTACCAAAGTAATCCCAGCAAGGAACACTGGACAGCGGTCAAGAATATCCTGAAGTACTTGAAAAGGACTAAGGAAATGTTTCTTGTTTATGGAGGTGACGAAGAGCTCGTCGTAAAGGGTTACGTCGACGCTAGCTTCGACACAGATCTGGATGACTCTAAGTCACAAACCGGATACGTGTATATTTTGAATGGTGGGGCAGTAAGGTGCAAGCAGAGCGTCGTGGCGGGATCTACATGTGAAGCGGAGTACATGGCAGCCTCGGAGGTAGAGCATGAAGCAATTTGGGTGAAGGAGTTCATCACCGACCTAGGAGTCATACCCAATGCGTCGGGGCCGATCAAACTCTTCTGTGACAACACTGGAGCTATTGCACTTGCCAAGGAGACTAGGTTTCACAAGAAGACCAGGCACATCAAGCGTCGCTTCAACTCCATTCATGAAAATGTTCAAGATGGAGACATAGATATTTGTAAAGTACATACGGGCCTGAATGTAGCAGATCCGTTGACTAAACCTCTCCCTAGAGCAAAACATGATCAACACCAGAATTCCATGGGTGTTCGATTCATCACAATGTAACTAGATTATTGACTCTAGTGCAAGTGGGAGACTGTTGGAAATATGCCCTAGAGGCTATAATAAAAGGATTATTATTATATTTACTTGTTCATGATAATTGTCTTTTATTCATGCTATAATTGTGTTATCCGGAAATCGTAATACATGTGTGAATACATAGACACCAACATGTCCCTAGTAAGCCTCTAGTTGACTGGCTCGTTGATTAACAGATAGTCATGGTTTCCTGACTATGGACATTGGATATCATTGATAACGAGATCACATCATTAGGAGAATGATGTGATGGACAAGACCCAATCCTAAACATAGCACAAGATCGTATAGTTCGTTTGCTAGAGTTTTTCCAATGTCAAGTATCTTTTCCTTAGACCATGAGATCGTGTAACTCCCGGATACCGTAGGAGTGCTTTGGGTGTACCAAACGTCACAACGTAACTGGGTGACTATAAAGGTATACTACGGGTATCTCCGAAAGTGTCTGTTGGGTTGACACGGATCAAGACTGGGATTTGTCACTCCGTATGACGGAGAGGTATCTCTGGGCCACTCGGTAATGCATCATCATAATGAGCTCAAAGTGACCAAGTGTCTGGTCACGGGATCATGCATTACAGTACGAGTAAAGTGACTTGCTGGTAACGAGATTGAACGAGGTATTGGGATACCGACGATCGAATCTCAGGCAAGTAACATACCGATTGACAAAGGGGATTGTATACGAGGTTGCTTGAATCCTCGACATCGTGGTTCATCCGATGAGATCATCGAGGAGCATGTGGGAGACAACATGGGTATCCAGATCCCGCTGTTGGTTATTGATCGGAGAGCCATCTCGATCATGTCTACATGTCTCCCGAACCCGTAGGGTCTACACACTTAAGGTTCGGTGACGCTAGGGTTATAGAGATATGAATATGCAGTAACCCGAAAGTTGTTCGGAGTCCCGGATGAGATCCCGGACGTCACGAGGAGTTCCAGAATGGTTCGGAGGTGAAGAATTATATATAGGAAGTTCAGTTTCGGCCATCGGGAGAGTTTTGGGGGTCACCGGTATTGTACCGGGACCACCGGATGGGTCCCGGGGTCCACCGGGTGGGGCCACCCATCCCGGAGGGCCCCATGGGCTGAAGTGGGGAGGGGAACCAGCCCATAGTGGGCTGGTGCGCCCCCCTTGGCCCACCCCCTACGCCTAGGGTTGAAACCCTAGGGTGGGGGGCGCCCCACTTGCCTTGGGGGCCACTCCACCCTTGGCCGCCGCGCCCCCTAGGAGATCCCATCTCCTAGGGCCGGCGCCCCCCCTTGGGGAGCCTATATAAAGGGGGGGAGGGAAGGGCAGCCGCACCTTTGACTCTTGGCGCCTCACTCTCCCCTGCTACACCTCTCCCTCTCGCAGTAGAACGGCGAAGCCCTGCTGCGGTGACTCCTGCATCCACTACCACGCTGTCGTGCTGCTGGAACTTCATCAACCTCTCCTTCCCCCTTGCTGTATCAAGAAGGAGGAGACGTCCCGCTGACCGTACGTGTGTTGAACGCGGAGGTGCTGTCCGTTCGGCGCTAGGATCTCCGGTGATTTGGATCACGTCGAGTACGACTTCCTCATCCCCGTTCTTTGAATGCTTCCGCGCGTGATCTACAAAGGTATGTAGATGCAATCCGATCACTCGTTGCTAGATGAACTCATAGATGGATCTTGGTGAAACCATAGGAAAATTTTTGTTTTCTGCAACATTCCCCAACAATAACTGTCTCACGATGAATATCATCCAACAAGTCATCGATCCAATGCCTACGAATTTATCTTATATTGTTCTTGCTAAGTTACTACTGCTATCATCGCTGTTACACTTGCTACAAAATTACTGCTATCACTGTTACCGTTACTATTGTTGCTGTCATTATTATCAAAACTATCATACTACTTTGCTACTGATCACTTTGTTGTAGATAATTAACCTCTAGGTGTGGTTGAATTGACAACTTAGCTGCTAATACCTTGAAATATTCTTTGGCTCCCCTTGTGTCGCATCTATAAGTTTGGGTTGAATACTCTACCCTCGAAAATGGTTGCGATCCCCTATACTTGTGGGTTATCAAGACCTTTTTTCTGACGCCGTTGCCGGGGAGCATAGCTATATTTGTTGAGTCACTTGGGATTATTATCATATTATCACTATGAAGAATCTGAAGGATGCTAAGACTAAGATATTTCCCTCAAAGACGAGGGGAGGTAAGGAACTGCCATCTAATTCTGCTTTAGATTCACCTTCTGTTATAAGTAAACTTGCAACACCACCACATGCTATTAATTCTGATATGTCGCAAGTTATTGATGATGCCACTTCTGCTATGGATAATGCTTATGATGATGCTAGTACCTTGCTTAATGATGATGTGCCACTTGGTGACTTTCTTGATAAACAAATTGCTAGAGTTATACAACATGATGTTGTTGAATCTGATGATGAGCTTGAAACTGAAACTCCTGAAACACCTACTAGAACTAGCCCTCCTAGATATGAATTGCCAAAGGTACCGGAAGGTTATGTTATGAGTGAGGAGACAACTAGAGATATTCTGGCTTGTAGAGATAGAGATGATCTAGAGAAATTATTATGCAAGTATAAAGAAAAATCTATGAATGCTAGAATGAAATGTGATCCTAAGTTTTCTACTTCATCTATCTTTATTGATGATAAGGATTATGAATTCTCTATCGACCTAGAGTTAATTACTTTGGTTGAATCTGATCCTTTTCATGGTTATGAAACTGAAACTATTGTGGCACATCTTACTAAGTTGAATGACATAGCCACCCTTTTTACTCATGATGAGAAAACTCGCTATTACTTTATTCTTAAATTATTTCCATTCTCATTAAATGGTAATGCTAAAGCTTGGTACAATACTCTTGCTCCTGGCTGTGTGCGTAGTCCCTAGGATATGATTTATTACTTCTCTGGAAAATATTTCCCTGCTCATAAGAACCAACCTGCCTTGCAGGAAATATTTAACTTTGTTCAAATTAAAGAAGAGAGTCTCCCACAAGCTTGGGGGAGGCTTTGCCAATTACTTAATGCTTTTCCTGATCATCGACTATAATGGATTGCTTCTAGGGACTTCCTAGATAGTTGTGCTGGTTGTGTTTTCAGGGAACGAACTGTTGGACAAGGTGAGGAACTATTGCATAACATATTGAAAAATTATGATGATTGGACTCTTCTTGAACCACCGGCTAAACCCAATCCGAAGAAGAGGGGTATATTATATCTCAGTCCTAAAGATATGCAAGAGGCAAAGAAATCTATGAAGGAAAAATGTATTAAAGCTGATGATGATAAAAGTTTACCTCCTATTGAAGAAATACATGGGCTTAATACACCACCACCACTGCCTAAGGTGGTAGAGGTAAATTCTCTAATGAAGTTCAATGATAATGACAATCCTCACAATATGCATCCTAGCCAATGCCTTTATGAGTTTGAAAACTACATTAGAAAACAAGATCACTTCAATACAAATGTTATGAAACAATTGAAATACAATTCTGATATGATTTCTCGCTTGAGTGACTTGTTATTTAGAATATCAAATTATGTTAGAGGTGTTGGAAAGCATGCTTTTATGGTTCAAACTCAGTTAGAACAAGTTGCTAAATCTCAAAGAGAGTTACTAGATGAAATGAATAATAATATGCATGACTTTGATGTTAGAGTTGCAACTAGAGGAGGTAAAATGACTCGGGAACCACTTTATCCTGAGGGACACCCAAAAATAATTGAACAAGATTCACAAAGAGCTAACACTAGTGCACCTAGTTCTTCTAGAAAGAAAATGAAAAGGAAAAATGATATGACTATGCACGCTCCTAGTGAACCTAAAATAGAGAAACCTCCTGATAATGATAATGAAGTTTCTATCTCAGATGCTAAAACTCAGTCTCGTAATGAACATTCACCTAGTGATAATGAAAAATAAAATGTTGATGTTCATGAAGACACTCAACCAAATAATAAAGAACTGGACAATGATGTTGAGATATAACCACCTGTTGATCTTGATAACCCACAACCTAAGAATAAAAGGTATGATAAAAGAGACTTCATTGCTAGAAAACACGGTAAAGAAAGAGAACCGTGGGTTCAAAAACCTATGCATTTTCCACCTAAGTCAACTAAAAAGAATGATGATGAAGAATTTGAACGTTTTGCTGAAATGCTGAGGTCAGTCTTTTTGCGTACTGGCTTGATTGATATCTTGAAAATGCCTCCTTATGCAAAGTATATGAAAGACATCATCACAAATAAGAGAAAAATACTGAAAGCTGAAATCTCCACTATGCTTTCTAATTATAGTTTTAAGGATGGAGTACCTAAAAAACTTGGAGATACGGGAATACCAACTATACCTTGCTCTATCAAAAAGAATTATGTGAAAACTGCTTTGTGTGATTTAGGTGCTAGTGTTAGTGTTATGCCTTTATCTTTACATAAAAGACTTGATTTGAATAAACTCACACCTACTGAAATATCTTTGCAAATGGCTGATAAATCAACTTCCATACCTATCGGTATCTATGAGGATGTGCCCGTTGTTGTTGCTAATGTTACTATTTTGACTGACTTTGTTATACTTGAGATGCCCGAGGACGACAACATGTCGATTATCCTTGGCAGACCCTTCTTGAATACTGCAGGGGATATTATTGATTGCAATAAAAGCAAGGTCACTTTTCATATTAATGGTAATGAGCATATGGTGCACTTTCCAAAGAAACAATTCCAAGTGAATGGTATTAATGTTATTCAAAAATCTCCGACAATCACTATTGGAAGTATTCAAATACCTCTACCTACTGTCAAAAAGAAATATGAAATGCTTATTTTTGGGGACATTCATATCCCCATTGAGGTAACTTAGTGATTTACGAAAGTTCTTCGGTTTCATGCTAATCAAAAGTGGTTGTTAATAAGACTTGATCAACCTTATTAATGGATCATTTTTGAGCGGTATGAAGTTGATGAATTTAGTAAGCACTACCTTCGGTCCCTACTTTTTATTCTCTGTTTTTATTAGTTAAATAAAATAAAATGCCATGTTTTGTCTGTTTTATGAATCTCCCGTGCAATAAAAAAATGACCCAAAAACAAAAGTTCTCAGAATGCCGTAAAATTTAATACAAATTTTCTCCGAATATTTCCGATTTTTTGGTGCAAATAACATCAGAGAGAGGTGCACCAGGTGGGCACAACCCACCTGGGCATGCCAGGACCCCCAAGCGCACCCTGGTGGGTTGTGGGCCCCACATGGGCCCCTCACTTATCTCTTTACACCACATCATCACTTACCTCCAGAAAAAATGTCCATTGCTCTCTCTCTCTCTCTCTCTCTCCCATGTTCTTGCTCTCAAACCCGCGGATTTCAATCTCTTTGCTCGAAGCTCCATTTTCGAAACTGTTTCGGGGGACTGTTGCTTGGTATGTAACTCCACCGTTTGTCCAATTAATTTTTATTTTAGTGGTTTATATTTTGAATAATTAGCTACTCTTGGTGCTGCTGTAGATGAGCTTGCATGTTGAATTCTTAGTGTTCTAAGAAGTTTGAATGCTTGCTATGGCCTCTATGTATCCATATGAGTAGTTGGTATCATTTTTGTGAAGTTTTGTCAAGAAAATTTTGTGGGATAATAAATTTCAGAATTTTGTTCATAGGAAAACCATGAATATCTTTAAGAAGTTTGGCTCTAAGAAGAACTCCAAGGGTGTTATTGGGGAGTCCTCTGATAGTGATCTTCATCCTCGGAGGTTGGCGGAAGTACGGCCGTGTGAATGGCCGCACACCCCGTTCCTGGAAGAGGATGGAATCCTTCATGAGTTCACATAATATGCTGCTAATGTCGGCCTCACCAACTTCATCGCAGATGGGTGTGAACAGAACCAAATCCTCACAAACATCTTTGTTCAAAGCTTTACTTTCCTGCCTAGGAATAATCCTCCTGAAGTGAGTTTTGATTTATATGCTGAAAACCATCAGAAAACACTTACTAAATTTTGTAACATATGCATGATCCCTTTTGATGGGAGCTTAGTCGAGCCTAGGTTGGCTGAGTTTGAGGCCTTTTATCGCACTTTGATAGTGGAGATGAGAGAGGGGTGTCAGCTATCACTGCTGTTGGTTTGCATTTTCTTGAGGAGCATTACTTTGTTTTTTTCATTACAAAATGCTTGCTCGCTAGGGAGAAGGTGTGTGCTCTCAGCTCACCAGACCTTGCTGTTTTGCATCGTGCATTAGAGGGCGACAACACTTATAGCTTGGGAGCTATTGTGGCTCATCGCCTCCACCTTAATAAATCCAAGGGTAAAGTTCATGGTGGGATTTATGCTACTCGTTTGGCAGCTCACTTCGAGGTTGAGATACGCCCTCATGATTACTCTTTGACCAAGGTTTACCTAGACCTTGATGCCATGTATCACCACCATTTTACTGATGATAGATCTCCTAACATTCCTATTCCTTATAACCTGGTTTTTAGTATTGAAACTCTTGATATTATTCCACTACTGATAACCCACAAGTATAGGGGATCGCAACAGCTTTCGAGGGTAGAGTATTCAACCCCAAATTTATTGATTCGACACAAGGGGAGCCAAAGAATATTCTCAAGTATTAGCAGCTGAGTTGTCAATTCAACCACACCTGGAAACTTAGTATCTGCAACAAAGTGTTTAGTAGCAAAGTAATATGATAGTGGTGGTAGCGGCAACAAAAGTAAAGACAGCAAAAGTAATGTTTTTGGTATTTTGTAGTGATTGTAACAGTAGCAGCGGGAAAGTAAATAAATGTAAACCAGTATATGGAAAACTCGTAGGCACCAGATCAGTGATGGATAATTATGTCGGATGCGGTTCATCATGTAACAGTCATAACATAGGGTGACACAGAACTAGCTCCAATTCATCAATATAATGTAGGCATGTATTCCGTATATAGTCATACGTGCTTATGGAAAAGAACTTGCATGACATCTTTTGTCCTACCCTCCCGTGGCAGCGGGGTCCTATTGGAAACTAAGGGATATTAAGGCCTCCTTTTAATAGAGAACCGGAACAAAGCATTAGCACATAGTGAATACATGAACTCCTCAAACTATGGTCATCACCGGGAGTGGTCCCGATTATTGTCACTTCGGGGTTGCCGGATCATAACACATAGTAGGTGACTATAGACTTGCAAGATAGGATCAAGAACTCACATATATTCATGAAAACATAATAGGTTCAGATCTGAAATCATGGCACTCGGGCCCTAGTGACAAGCATTAAGCATAGCAAAGTCATAGCAACATCAATCTCAGAACATAATGGATACTAGGGATCAAACCCTAACAAAACTAACTCGATTACATGATAAATCTCATCCAACCCATCACCGTCCAGCAAGCCTACGATGCAATTACTCACGCATGGCGGTGAGCATCATGAAATTGGTGATGGAGGATGGTTGATGATGATGACAGCGACGAATCCCCCTCTCCGGAGCCCTGAACGGACTCTAGATCAGCCCTCTCAAGAGGTTTTAGGGCTTGGCGGCGGCTCCGTATCGTAAAACGCGATGATTTCTTCTATCTGATTTTTCTCTCTCCGAAAGCAAATATAGAGTTGGAGTTGGCGTTGGAGGGTTTCCAGGAGGGCCACGAGGTAGGGGGCGCGCCCTAGGGGGGCGCCCCCACCCTCGTGAGAAGGGTGTGGGCCCCTGGTCTTCATCTTTGGCGAGAATTTTTTATTGTTTTTTCTAAGATGTTCCATGAAGTTTCAGGTCATTCCGAGAATATTTGTTTTCTGCACATAAAACAGCACCATGGTAATTCTGCTGAAAACAGCGTCAGTCCGGGTTAGTTCCATTCAAGTCATACAAGTTAGAGTCCAAAACAACGGCAAAAGTGTTTGGAAAAGTAGATACGACGGAGACGTATCAACTCCCCCTAGCTTAAACCCTTGCTTGTCCTCAAGAAATTCAGTTGACAAACTGAAAGAAAGAAAGAAAAACTTTTACAAACTCTGTTTGCTCTTGTTGTTGTAACTATGTCAAGCCAGTATTCAAGTTTTCAGCATAGATCATAACTAACCACACTTGCAATAATTCTCAGGTCTCATCATTACTCATATCAATAGCATAATCAAGTAGCAAGTCATAATAATAAATCTCGGATGACAACACTTTCTCAAAACAATCATAATATGATATAACAAGATGGTATCTCGCTAGCCCTTTCTGAGACCGCAAAACATAAATGCAGAGCACCTTTAAAGATCAAGGACTGACTAGACATTGCAATTCATGGTAAAAGAGATCCAATCATAGTCAAACCCAATATAAATTAACAGTGATGAATGCAAATGACGGCTGTGCTCTCGAGCTAATGCTTTTTAATAAGAGGGTGATGACTCAACATAAAAGTAAATGGATAGTGTTGGGGATCGTAGCAATAATTCAAAATTTTCCTACATGTCACCAAGATCAATCTAGGAGATACTAGCAACGAGAGAGAGGGAGTGCATCTTCATACCCTTGAAGATAGCTAAGCGGAAGCGTTCAAGAGAACGGGGTTGATGGAGTCGTACTCGTCGTGATCCAAATCACCAATGATCCTAGCGCCGAACGGACGACACCTCCGCGTTCAACACACGTACGGAACGGAGAGACGTCTCCTCCTTCTTGATCTAGCAAGGGGAGAGGAGAGGTTGATGGAGATCCAGCAGCACGACAGCGTGGTGGTGGAAGCAGCGGGATCTCGGCAGGGCTTCGCCAAGCACCAACTAGAGGGAGAGGTGTCACGGAGGGAGAGGGAGGCGCCAGGGACTTGGGTGCGGATGCCCTCCCTCCCCCCAATATATATAGGACTCCTAGGGGGGCGCCGGCCCTAGGAGATCCAATCTCCAAGGGGGGCGGCGGCCAAGGGGGGGACTTGCCCCCCAAGTCAGGTGGGGCGCCCCCCACCCCTAGGGTTTCCAACCCTAGGCGCAGGGGGAGGCCCATGGGGGGGGGGCGCACCAGCCCACCAGGGGCTGGTTCCCGTCCCACTTCAGCCCATGGGGCCCTCCGGAATAGGTGGCCCCACCCGGTGGACCCCCGGGACCCTTCCGGTGGTCCCGGTACAATACCGATTACCCCAGAAACTTTCCCGATGGCCAAAACTGGACTTCCTATATATAAATCTTCACCTCCGGACCATTCCAGAACTCCTCGTGACGTCCGGGATCTCATTCGGGACTCCGAACAACGTTCAGGTTACCGCATACTAATATCTCTACAACCCTAGCGTCACCGAACCTTAAGTGTGTAGACCCTACGGGTTCGGGAGACACGCAGACATGACCGAGACGACTCTCCGGTCAATAACCAACAGCAGGATTTGGATACCCATGTTGGCTCCCACATGTTCCACGATGATCTCATCGCATGAACCACGATGTCGAGGATTTAATCAATCCCGTATACAATTCCCTTTGTCTATCGGTACGATACTTGCCCGAGATTCGATCGTCGGTATCCCAATACCTCGTTCAATCTCGTTACCAGAAAGTCTCTTTACTCGTTCCACAACACATCATCCCGTGATCAACTCCTTGGTCACATTGTGCACATTATGATGATGTCCTAGCGAGTGGGCCCAGAGATACCTCTCCATTACACGGAGTGACAAATCCCAGTCTCGATTCGTGCCAACCTAACAGACACTTTCGGAGATACCCGCAGTGCACCTTTATAGCCACCCAGTTACGTTGTGACGTTTGGTACACCCAAAGAATTCCTACGGTATCCGGGAGTTGCACTATCTCATGGTCTAAGGAAATGATACTTGACATTAGAAAAGCTTTAGCATACGAACTACACGATCTTGTGCTAGGCTTAGGATTGGGTCTTGTCCATCACATCATTCTCCTAATGATGTGATCCCATCATCAACGATATCCAATGTCCATGGTCAGGAAACCGTAACCATCTATTGATCAACGAGCTAGTCAACTAGAGGCTTACTAGGGACATGGTGTTGTCTATGTATCCACACATGTATCTGAGTTTCCAATCAATACGATTCTAGCATGGATAATAAATTATTATTATGAACAAGGAAATATAATAATAACTAATTTATTATTGCTTCTAGGGCATATTTCCAACAGTCTCCCACTTGCACTAGAGTCAATAATCCAGTTCACATCGCTATGTGATTAACATTCAAGGTCACATCCCCATGTGACTAACACCCAAAGAGTTTACTAGAGTCAATAATCTAGTTCACATTACCATGTGATTAACACTCAATGAGTTTTAGGTTTGATCATGTTATGCTTGTGAGAGATGTTATAGTCAACGGGTCTGAACCTTTCAGATCCGTGTGTGCTTTACAAATCTCTATGACATCTTGTAGATGCAGCTACCATGCTCTTTTTGGAGCTATTCCAAATAACTGTTCTACTATACGAATCCGGTTTACTACTCAGGATCATCCAGATTAGTGTCAAAGATTGCATCGGCGTAACCCTTTACGACGAACTCTTTTACCACCTCCATAATCGAGAAAATTCCTTAGTCCACTAGTTACTAAGGATAACCTTGACCGTTGTCCTGTGATCCATTCCTAGATCACACTTGTACCCCTTGACTGACTCAAGGCTTAGCACGCTTCAGGTGCGGTACACAACATTGCATACTTTAGAGCCTACGTCTAAAGCATAGGGGACGACCTTCGTCCTTTCTCTCTATTCTGTCGTGGTCAGGTCTTGAGTTTTACTCAATACTCATACCTTATAACACAGCCAAGAACTCCTTCTTTGCCGATCTATTTTTGAACTCCTTCAAAATTTGGTATGTGTTTGTTTGAAAGTACTATTAAGCGATTTTGATCTATCCTTATAGATCTTGATGCTCAATGTTCAAGTAGCTTAATCCAGGTTTTCCAATAAAAACACCTTTTAAATATGAAGGAAATATGCCCTAGAGGCAATAATAAAGTTATTATTTATTTCCTTATATCATGATAAATGTTTATTATTCATGCTAGAATTGTATTAACCGGAAACATAATACATGTGTGAATACATAGACAAACAGAGTGTCACTAGTATGCCTCTACTTGACTAGCTCGTTGATCAAAGATGGTTATGTTTCCTAGCCATAGACATGAGTTGTCATTTGATTAACGGGATCACATCATTAGGAGAATGATGTGATTGACTTGACCCATTCCGTTAGCATATCACTTGATCATTTAGTTTGTTTCTATTGCTTTCGTCATGACTTATACATGTTCCTATGACTATGAGATTATGCAACTCCCGTTTATCAGAGGAACACTTTGTGTGCTACCAAACGTCACAACGTAACTGGGTGATTATAAAGGTGCTCTACAGGTGTCTCCGAAGGTACTTGTTGGGTTGGCGTATTTCGAGATTAGGATTTGTCACTCCGATTGTCGGAGAGGTATCTCTGGGCCCTCTCGGTAATGCACATCACCTAAAGCCTTGCAAGCATTGCAACTAATGAGTTAGTTGCGGGATGATGTATTACGGAACGAGTAAAGAGACTTGCCGGTAATGAGATTGAACTAGGTATTGAGATACCGACGATCGAATCTCGGGAAAGTAACATACCGATGACAAATTAAAGGGAACAACGTATGTTGTTATGCGGTATGACCGATAAAGATCTTCGTAGAATATGTGGGAGCCAATATGAGCATCCAGGTTCCGCTATTGGTTATTGACTGGAGACGTGTCTCGGTCATGTCTACATTGTTCTCGAACCCGTAGGGTCCGCATGCTTAAGGTTTCGATGACAGTTATATTATGAGTTTATGAGTTTTGATGTACCGAAGGAGTTTGGAGTCCCAGATGAGATTGGTGACATGACGAGGAGTCTCAAAATGGTCGAGACGTAAAGATCGATATATTGGACGATTATATTCGGACATCGGAAAGGTTCCGAGTGATTCGGGTATTTTTCGGAGTACCGGAGAGTTACGGGAATTCGCCGGGGAGTATATGGGCCTTATTGGGCCATACAGGAATAGAGGAGAGAGGCCAAAAGGAAGGAGGCGCCCCCCCCTCTGGTCCGAATTGGACAAGGGGTGCAGCCCACTTTTCCTTGTTCCTCTCCCCCTCTTTCCTTCTCTCCTACTCCAACAAGGGAAGGAGGAGTCCTACTCCCGGTGGGAGTAGGACTCCCCCCTTGGCGCGCCCTCCTCCTAGGCCGGCCGCCTCCCTCCCTTGCTCCTTTATATAGGGGGCAGGGGGCACCCCATAGACATAACAATTGATCATTGATCTCTTAGCCGTGTGCAGTGCCCCCCTCCACCATAATCCTCGATAATATTGTAGTGGTGCTTAGGCGAAGCCCTGCGACGGTAGAACATCAAGATCGTCACCACGCCATCGTGCTGACGAAACTCATCCCCGACACTTTGCTGGATCGGAGTCCGGGGATCGTCATCGAGCTGAACTTGTGCAAAAACTCGGAGGTGTCATAGTTTCGGTGCTTGATCGGTCGGGCCGTGAAGACATACGACTACATCAACCGCGTTGTTATAACGCTTCCGCTTCCGTTCTATGAGGGTACGTAGACAACACTCTCCCCTCTCGTTGCTGTGCATCACCATGATCTTGCGTGTGTGTATGATTTTTTTTGAAATTACTGCGTTCCCCAACAGTGGCATCTGAGCCTAGGTTTTATTTGTTGATGTTATATGCACGAGTAGAACACAAGTGAGTTGTGGGCGATATAAGTCATAGTGCTTACCAGCATGTCATACTTTGGTTCGGCGGTATTGTTGGATGAAGCGGCCCGGACCGACATTACGCGTACGCTTACGCGAGACTGGTTCTACCGACGTGCTTTGCACAAAGGTGGCTAGCGGGTGTCAGTTTCTCCAACTTTACTTGAACCGAGTGTGGCTACGCCCGGTCCTTGCGAAGGTTAAAACAACACCAACTTGACAAACTATCATTGTGGTTTTTGATGCGTAGGTAAGATTGGTTCTTGCTAATCCCGTAGCAGCCACGTAAAACTTGCAACAACAAAGTAGAGGACGTCTAACTTGTTTTTGCAGGGCATGTTGTGATGTGATATGGTCAAGACATGATGCTAAATTTTATTGTATGAGATGATCATGTTTTGTAACCGAGTTATCAGCAACTGGCAGGAGCCATATGGTTGTCGCTTTATTGTATGCAATGCAATCACGCTGTAATGCTTTACTTTATCACTAAGCGGTAGCGATAGTTGTGGAAGCATAAGATTGGCGAGACGACAGCGATGCTACGATGGAGATCAAGGTGTCGCGCCGGTGACAATGGTGATCATGACAGTACTTTGGAGATGGAGATCACAAGTACAAGATGATGATGGCCATATCATATCACTTATATTGATTGCATGTGATGTTTATCTTTTATGCATCTTATCTTGCTTTGTTTGACGGTAGCATTATAAGATGATCACTCACTAAATTTCAAGATAAAAGTGTTCTCCCTGAGTATGCACCGTTGCCAAAGTTCATCGTGCCCAGACACCACGTGATGATCGGGTGTGATAAGCTCTACGTCCATCTACAACGGGTGCAAGCCAGTTTTGCACACGCAGAATACTCAGGTTAAACTTGACGAGCCCAGCATATGCAGATATGGCCTCGGAACACTGAGACTGAAAGGTCGAGCGTGAATCATATACTAGATATGATCAACATATTGATGTTCACCATTGAAAGCTACTCCATTTCACGTGATGATCTGTTATGGTTTAGTTGATTTGGATCATGTGATCACTTAGAAGATTAGAGGGATGTCTTTCTAAGTGCGAGTTCTTAAGTAATATGATTAATTGAACTTTAATTTATCATGAACTTAGTCCTGGTAGTATTATCATATCTATGTTGTAGATCAATAGCTCGCGTTTAGCTCCCCTGTTTTATTTTTTGATATGTTCCTAGAGAAAACTAAGTTGAAAGATGTTAGTAGCAATGATGCGGATTGGATCCGTGATCTGAGGTTTATCCTCATTGCTGCATAGAAGAATTATGTCTTTGATGCACCGCTAGGTGACAAACCTATTGTAGGAGCAGATGCAGATGTTATGAACATTTGGCTAGCTCAATATGATGACTACTTGATAGTTTAGTGCACCATGCTTAAACGGCTTAGAATCGGGACTTCAAAGACGTTTTGAACGTCATGGACCATATGAGATGTTCCAGGAGTTGAAGTTAATATTTCAAGCAAATACCCGAGTTGAGAGATATGAAGTCTCCAACAAGTTCTATAGCTAAAAGATGGAGGAGAATAGCTCAAGCAGTGAGCATGTGCTCATATTGTCTGGGTACTACAATCGCTTGAATCAAGTGGAAGTTAATCTTCCAGATAAAATAGTGATTGATAGAATTCTCTAGTCACCATCACCAAGTTAGTAGAACTTCGTGATGAACTATGATATGAAGGGATAACGGAAACGATTCCCAAGCTCTTCGTAATGCTGAAATCGACGAAGGTAGAAATCAAGAAAAATATCAAGTGTTGATGGTAGACAAGACCACTAGTTTCAAGAAAAGGGCAAAGGGAAGAAGGGGAACTTCAAGAAGAACGGCAAGCAAGTTGCTGCTCAAGTGAAGAAGCCCAAGTCTGGTCCTAAGCCTGAGACTAAGTGCTTCTACTGCAAAGGGACTGGTCACTGGAAGCGGAACTGCCCCAAGTATTTGGCGGATAAGAAGGATGGCAAAGTGAACAAAGGTATATTTGATATACAGATTATTGATGTGTATTTTACTAGTGTTCATAGAAACCCCTCGGTATTTGATACTGGTTCAGTTGCTAAGAGTAGTAACTCGAAACGGGAGTTGCACAATGAACATAGACTAGTTAAGGGTGAAGTGACGATGTGTGTTGGAAGTGGTTCCAAGATTGATATGATCATCATCGCACACTCCCTATACTTTTGGGATTAGTGTTGAACCTAAATAAGTGTTATTTGGTGTTTGCGTTGAGCATGAATATAATTTGATCATGTTTATTGCAATACGGTTATTCATTTAAGTAAGAGAATAAATTGTTGTTCTGTTTACATGAATAAAACCTTATATGGTTACACACCCAATGAAAATGGTTCATTGGATCTCGATCGTAGTGATACACATATTCATAATATTGAAACCAAAAGATGCAAAGTTAATAATGATGGTGCAATTTATTTGTGGCACTGCCGTTTAGGTCATATTGGTGTAAAGCGCATGAAGAAAATCCATGCTGATGGGCTTTTGGAATCACTTGATTATGAATCAGTTGATGCTTGCGAACCATGCCTCATGGGCAAGATGACGAAGACTCCGTTCTCCAGAACAATGGAGCGAGCAACAAATTTGTTGGAAATCATACATACTGATGTATGTGGTCCGATGAATATTGAGGCTCGTGGCAGGTATCATTATTTTCTGATCTTCACAGATGATTTGAGCAGATATGAGTATATCTACTTGATGAAACACAAGTCTGAAACATTTGAAAAGTTCAAAGAATTTCAGAGTGAAGTGGAGAATCATCGTAACAAAAATAAAAGTTTCTACGATATGATCGCATAAGTAAAATATTTGAGTTACGAGTTTGGCCTTCAGTTAAAAACAATGTGAAATAGTTTCACTACTCACGCCACCTGGAACACCACAGTGTAATGGTGTGTTCGAACGTCATAACCGTACTTTATTAGATATGGTGCAATCTATGATGTCTCTTACCGATCTACCACTATCATTTTGGGGTTATGCATTAGAGACACCTGCATTCACGTTAAATAGGGCACTATCTAAATCCGTTGAGACGACACCGTATGAACTATGGTTTGGCAAGAAACCTAAGTTGTCGTTTCTTAAAGTTTGAGGTTGCAATGCTTATGTGAAAAAGTTTCAACCTGATAAGCTCTAACCCAAATCGGAGAAGTGTGTCTTCATAGGATACCCAAAATAAAATGTTGGGTACACCTTCTATCACAGATCCGAAGGCAATATATTCGTTGCTTTGAATGGATCCTTTCTAGAAAAGGAGTTTCTCTTGAAAGAAGTGTGTGGGAGGAAAGTAGAACTTGATGAGGTAACTGTACCTGCTCCCTTATTGGAAAGTAGTTCATCACAGAAATCTGTTCCTGTGACTACTACACCGATTGGTGAGGAAGCTAATGATGATGATCATGTAACTTCAGATCAAGTTACTACCGAACCTCGTAGGTAAACCAGAGTGAGATCCGCACCAGAGTGGTACGGTAATCCTGTTCTGGAGGTCATGTTACTTGACCATGATGAGCCTACGAACTATGAGGAAGCGATGATGAGCCCAGATTCGGCGAAATGGCTTGAGGCCATGAAATCTGAGATGAGATCCATGTATGAGAACAAAGTATGACTTTGATTGACTTGCCCAATGATCGGCGAGCCATTGATATTAAATGGATCTTCAAGAGGAAGACGGACACTAATAGTAGTGTTACTATCTACAAAGCTAGAATTGTCGCAAAAAGGTTTTCGACAAGTTCAAGGTGTTGACTACGAGGAGACTTTCTCACTCGTATCTATGCTTAAGTCTATCTGAATCATGTTAGCAATTGCCGCATTTTATGAAATCTAGCAAATGGATAAACAAAATTGCATTCCTTAATGGATTTATTAAAGAAGAGTTGTATATGATGCAACCAGAAGGTTTTGTCAATCCTAAAGGTACTAACAAAATATGCAAGCTCCACCGATCCATCTATGGACTGGTGCAAGCATCTCGGAGTTGGAATATACGCTTTGATAAGTTGATCAAAGCATATAGTTTTATACAGACTTGTGGTGAAGCCTGTATTTACAAGAAAGTGAGTGGGAGCACTACAGCATTTCTGATAAGTATATGTGAATGACATATTGTTGATCGGAGATAATGTAGAATTATTCTGCAAAGCATAAAGGAATGTTTGAAAGGAGTTTCTCAAAGAAAGACCCCGGTGAAGCTGCTTACATATTGAGCATCAAGAGATAGATCAAGACGCTTGATAAGTTTTGCAATGAGTACATACCTTGACAAGATTTTGAAGTAGTTCAAAATGGAACAGTTAGAGAAGGAGTTCTTGCCTATGTTACAAGGTGTGAAGTTGAGTAAGACTCAAAACCCGACCACGACAGAAGATAGAGAGAGAATGAAAGTCATTCCCTATGCCTCAGCCATAAGTTCTATAAAGTATGCCATGCTGTGTACCAGACCTATTATATACCCTGCCCTGAGTTTGGCAAAGGAGTAAAATAGTGATCTAGGAGTAGATCACTGGACACTAGTCAAAATTATCCTTAGTGGAATAAGGATATGTTTCTCGATTATGGAAGTGACAAACGGTTCGTCGTAAAGGGTTACGTCGATGCAAATTTTGACACTGATCCAGATGACTCTAAATCTCAATCTGGATACATATTAAAAGTGGGAGCAATTAGCTAGAGTAGCTCTGTGCAGAGCATTGTTGACATAGAAATTTGCAAAATACTTACGGATCTGAATGTGGCAGACCCGTTGACTAAAATTCTCTCACAAGCAAAACATGATCACACCTCAGTACTCTTTGGGTGTTAATCACATAGCGATGTGAACTAGATTATTGACTCTAGTAAACCCTTTGGGTGTTGGTCACATGACGATGTGAACTATGGGTGTTAATCACATGGTGATGTGAACTATTGATGTTAAATCACATGGTGATGTGAACTAGATTATTGACTCTAGTGCAAGTGGGAGACTGAAGGAAATATGCCCTAGAGGCAATAATAAAGTTATTATTTATTTCCTTATATCATGATAAATGTTTATTATTCATTCTAGAATTGTATTAACCGAAAACATAATACATGTGTGAATACATAGACAAACAGAGTGTCACTCGTATGCCTCTACTTGACTAGCTCGTTGATCAAAGATTGTTATGTTTCCTAACCATAGACATGAGTTGTCATTTGATTAACGGGATCACATCATTAGGAGAATGATGTGATTTACTTGACCCATTCCGTTAGCATATCACTTGATCGTTTAGTTTGTTGCTATTGCTTTCTTCATGACTTATACATGTTCCTATGACTATGAGATTATGCAACTCCCGTTTACCAGAGGAACACTTTGTGTGCTACCAAACATCACAACGTAACTGGGTGATTATAAAGGTGCTCTACAGGTGTCTCCGAAGGTACTTGTTGGGTTGGCGTATTTCAAGATTAGGATTTGTCACTCCGATTGTCGGAGAGGTATCTCTGGGCCCTCTCGGTAATGCACATCACCTAAAGCCTTGCAAGCATTGCAACTAATGAGTTAGTTGCGGGATGATGTATTACGGAACGAGTAAAGAGACTTGCCGGTAACGAGATTGAACTAGGTATTGAGATACCGATGATCGAATCTCGGGCAAGTAACATACCGATGACAAAGGGAACAACGTATGTTGTTATGCGGTCTGACCGATAAAGATCTTCGTAGAATATGTGGGAGCCAATATGAGCATCCAGGTTCCGCTATTGGTTATTGACCGGAGACGTGTCTCGGTCATGTCTACATTGTTCTCGAACCCGTAGGGTCCGCACACTTAAGGTTTCGATGACAGTTATATTATGAGTTTATGAGTTTTGATGTATCGAAGGAGTTCGGAGTCCCGGATGAGATCAGGGACATGACGAGGAGTCTCGAAATGGTCGAGACATAAAGATCGATATATTGGATGACTATATTCGGACATCGTAAAGGTTTCGAGTGATTCGGGTATTTTTCGGAGTACCGGAGAGTTATGGGAATTCGCCGGGGAGTATATGGGCCTTATTGGGCCATACGGGAATAGAGGAGAGAGGCCAAAAGGAAGGAGGCGCGCGCCCCCCCTCTGGTCCGAATTGGACAAGGGGCGCAGCCCACTTTTCCTTGTTCCTCTCCCCCTCTTTCCTTCTCTCCTACTCCAACAAGGGAAGGAGGAGTCCTACTCCCGGTGGGAGTAGGACTCCCCCCTTGGCGCGCCCTCCTGCTAGGCCGGCCGCCTCCCTCCCTTGCTCCTTTATATACGGGGACAGGGGGCACCCCATAGACACATCAATTGATCATTGATATCTTAGCCGTGTGCGGTGCCCCCCTCCACCATAATCCTCGATAATATTGTAGCGGTGCTTAGGCAAAGCCCTGCGACGGTAGAACATCAAGATCGTCACCACGCCGTCGTGCTGACGGAACTCATCCCCGGCACATTGCTGGATCAGAGTCCGGGGATCGTAATCGAGCTGAACGTGTGCAAAAACTCGGAGGTGCCGTAGTTTCGGTGCTTGCTCGGTCGGGCCGTGAAGACGTACGACTACATCAACCGCGTTGTTATAACGCTTCCGCTTCCGGTCTACGAGGGTACGTAGACAAGACTCTCCCCTCTCGTGGTTGTGCATCACCATGATCTTGCGTGTGCGTAGGAATTTTTTTGAAATTACTACGTTCCCCAACAAAATAACCCTGTATGCTTTCCATAAATTCTACATCATTTCTGATCAACAATATGCTAACAACATATACTCATCAAAAATTCTATAGTGCTCCCACTCACTTCTTTGGAAATACAAGTTTCTCATAAACTTTGTATAAACCCAAAATATTTGATCATCTCATCAAAGTGTACATTCCAACTCCGAGATGCTTACTCCAGTGCTTAGAAGGATTGCTGGAGCTTTGCATACTTCTTAGCATCTTTCAGGATTGACAAAACCTTCTGGTTGTATCACATACAACCTTTCCTCAAGAAAAATGTCGAGGAAACAATGTTTTGACATCCTATCTGCAAGATTTCGTAAATAACGCAGTAACTGCTAACATAATTCCAACAGACTCTTAGCATCGCTACGAGTGAGAAAGTATCATCGTAGTCAACTCCTTGAACTTGTTGGGAAACATCTTAACGACAAGTCGAGCTTTCTTAATGGTGACACTTACCATCATTGTCTGTCTTCCTTTTAAAATCCATCTACACCTAACAGCCTTACGACCATCAAGTAGTTCTTTCAAAGTCTACACTTTGTTTTATACATGGATCCTCTCTCAGATTTTATGGCCTCGAGCCATTCGTTGGAATCCGGGCCCACCATCGCTTCTCCATAGCTCGTAGGTTCATTGTTATCTAGCAACATGACTTCCAAGACAGGATTATGTACCACTCTGAAGTAGTACACATCCTTGTCGACCTATGAGGTTTGGTAGTGACTTGATCCGAAGTTTCATGATCACTATCATAAGCTTCCACTTCAATTGGTGTAGGTGCCATAGGAACAACTTCCTGTGCCCTGCTACACACTAGTTGAAGTGACGGTTCAATAACCTCATCAAGTCTCCACCATCCTCCCACTCAATTCTTTCTAGAGAAACTTTTCCTCGAGAAAGGACCCGTTTCTAAAAACAATCACTTTTGCTTCCGGATCTGAAATAGGAGGTATACCCAATTGTTTTGGGTATTCTATTAAGATGCATTTATCCCTTTGGGTTCAAGCTTATCTGCATGAAACCTTTTTTACATAAGCGTTGCAGACCCAAACTTTTAAGAAACGACAGCTTAGGTTTCTCTAAACCATAGTTCATACGGTGTCGTCTCAACGGAATTGTGTGGTGCCCTATTTAAAGTGAGTGCGGTTGTCTCTAATGCCTAACCCATAAACGATAGTGGTAATTCGATAAGAGACATCATGGTATGCACCATATCCAATAGGGTGCAGTTGTGATGTTCGGACACACCATCACACTATGGTGGTCCAGGCGGTATTAGTTGTGTAACAATTTCCACAATGTCTTAATTGCGTGCCAAACTCATAACTCAGATATTCATCTCTATGATCATATCATAGACATTTTATCATCTTGTCACGACGATCTTCAACTTCATTCTACAATTACTTGAACCTTTCAATAATTCAGACTTGTGTTTCATCAAGTAAATATACTCAGCATCTACTCAAATCATCTGTGAAGTAAGAACATAACGATATCCACTGCGTGCCTCAGCACTCATTGGACTGCACACATCAAAATGTAATACTTCCAACAAGTCGCTTTCTTGTTCCATCTTACTGAAAACAAGGCCTTTCAGTCATCTTGCCCATGTGGTATGATTTGCATGTCTCAAGTGATTCAAAATCAAGTGAGTCCACACGATCCATCTACATGGAGTTTCTTCATGCATATCTACCAATAGACATGGTTCGCATGTCTCAATCTTTTCAAAACGAGTGAGTCCAAAGATCCATCAACATGGAGCTTCTTCATGCGTTTTATACCAACATGACTCAAAATGGCAGTGCCACAAGTATGTGGTACTATCATTACTATCTTATATCTTTTGGTATGAACATGTGTATCACTACGATCGAGATTCCATAAACCATTTATTTTAGGTGCAAGACCATTGAAGGTATTATTCAAGTAAACAGAGTAACCATTATTCTCCTTAAATGAATAACCGTATGGCGATAAACATAATCCAATCATGTCTATGCTCAACGCAAACACCAAATAACAATTATTTAGGTTTAACACCAATCTCGATGGTAGAGGGAGCGTGCGATGTTTGATCACATCAACCTTGGAAACACTTCCAACATATCGTCATCTCACCTTTAGCTAGTCTCCGTAGCCTTTTATTTCAAGTTACTAACACTTAGCAACTGAACCAGTATTTATTACCCTGGTGCTATTAGGAGTACTAGTAAAGTACACAATAATATAATGTATATTCAAAATACTTCTGTCGACCTTGCCAGCCTTCTCATCTACCAAGTATCTAGGGTAGTTCTGCTTCAGTGACCGTTCCCATCATTATAGAAGCACTTAGTCTCGGGTTTGGTTCAACCTTGGGTTTCTTCACTAGAGCAGCAACTGATTTGCCGTCTCATGAAGCATCCCTTCTTTCCCTTGCCCTTCTTGAAACTAGTGGTTTTACTAACCATCAACAATTGATGCTCCTACTTGATTTCTACTTTCACGGTGTCAAACATCGCGAATTGCTCAAGGATCATCATGTCTATCCCTGATATGTTATAGTTCATCACTAAGCTCTAATAGCTTGGTGGCAGTGACTATGGAGAACTATCACTATCTCATCTGGAAGATTAACTCCCACTCGATTCAAGCGATTGTAGTACTCGGACAATCTGAGCACATGCTCAACGATTGAGCTTTACTCCCTTAGTTTGCAGGCTTAAGAAACTTGTCAGAGGTCTCATACCTCTTGACGTGGGCATTAGTCTGAAATCCCAATTTCAGTCTTTGGAACATCTCATATGTTCTGCGACGTTTCAAAAACGTCTTTGGTGCCACAATTCTAAACCGTTAGTATTACACACTGAAACTATCACGTAGTCATCAAAACGTGTATGTCAGATGTTTCCCATCATCTAAAGACGATGCTCGAGGTTCAACGCACTGAGCGGTGCATTAAGGACATAGCCCTTCTGTGCAGCAATGAGGAAAATCCTCAGTTCACGAACCCAGTCCGCATAATTGCTACTGTCAACTCTCAACTAAATTTTCTCTAGGAACATATCTAAAAACAGTAGAACCAAAGCGTGAGTTATGACATAATTTGCAAAGACCTTTTGACTATGTTCATGATAATTAAGTTCATCTAATCAAATTATTCAATGAACTCCCACTTAGATAGACATCCCTCTAGTCATCTAAGTGATACATGATCCGAGTCAACTAGGCCGTGTCCGATCATCACGTGAGACGGACTAGTCATCATCGGTGAACATCTTCATGTTGATCGTATCCACTATACGACTCATGTTCGACCTTTCGGTCTTCTGTGTTCCGAGGCCATGTCTGTACATGCTAGGCTCGTCACGTTAACCTAAGTGTATTGCGTGTGTAAACCTGGCTTACACCCGTTGTATGCGAACGTTAGAACCTATCACACCTGATCATCACATGGTGCTTTGGAACAATGGACCTTAGCAACGGTGCACAGTTAGGGGGAACACAATCCTTGATATTTTAATGAGGGATCATCTTATTTATGCTACCGTCATTCTAAGCAAATAAGATGTAAAAACATGACAAACATCACATGCAAATCATAAAGTGACATGATATGGCCAATATCATCTTGCGCCTTTGATCTCCATCTTCGAGGCACGGCATGATCACATTCGTCACCGGCATGACACCATGATCTCCATAATCATGATCTCCATCATTGTGTCTTCATGAAGTTGCCTCGTCAACTATTACTTCTACTACTATGGCTAACGGTTAGCAATAAAGTAAAATAATTACATGACGTTTATGTTGACACACAGGTCATAAATAAATTAAGACAACTCCTATGGCTCCTGTCGGTTGTCATACTCATCGACATGCAAGTCGTGATTCCTATTACAAGAACATGATCAATTTCATACATCACATATATCATTCATCACATCCTTTTGGCCATATCACATCACAAAGCAAACCTTGCAAAAACAAGTTAGACATCCTCTAATTGTTGTTGCATGTTTTACGTGGCTGCTATGGGTTTCTAGCAAGAACGTTTCTTACCTATGCAAAACCACAACGGTGATATGCCAGTTGCTATTTACCCTTCATAAGGACCCTTTTCATCAAATCCGATCCGACTAAAGTGGGAGAGACACACACCCGCCAGCCACCTTATGCATCAAGTGCATGTCAGTCGGTGGAACCAGTCTCACATAAGTGTACGTGTAAGGTCGGTCCGGGCCGCTTCATCCCACAATGCCGCCGAATCAAGATAAGACTAGTAACAACAAGCAAATTGAACAAATCATCGCCCACAACTACTTTGTGTTCTACTCGTGCATAGAATCTACGCATAGACCTAGCTCATGATGCCACTGTTGGGGATTGTAGCAATAATTCAAAATTTTCCTACGTGTCACCAAGATCAATCTAGGAGATACTAGCAACGAGAGAGAGGGAGTGCATCTTCATACCCTTGAAGATCGCTAAGCGGAAGCGTTCAAGAGAACGGGGTTGATGGAGTCGTACTCGTCGTGATCTAAATCACCGATGATCACTAAGCGGAAGCGTTCAAGAGAACGGGGTTGATGGAGTCATACTCGTCGTGATCCAAATCACCGATGATCCTAGCACCGAACGGACGGCACCTCCGCGTTCAACACACGTACGGAACAGAGAGACGTCTCCTCCTTCTTGATCTAGAAAGGGGAGAGGAGAGGTTGATGGAGATCCAGCAGCACGACGGCGTGGTGGTGGAAGCAGCGGGATCTCGGCAGGGCTTCGCCAAGCACCAACTAGAGGGAGAGGTGTCACGGAGGGAGAGGGAGGCGCCAGGGACTTGGGTGCAGCTGCCCTCCCTCCCCCCACTATATATAGGACCCCTAGGGGGGCGCCGACCCTAGGAGATCCAATCTCCAAGGGGGGCGGCGGCCAAGGGGGGGGACTTGCCCCGCAAGTCAGGTGGGGTGCCCCCACCCCTAGGGTTTCGAACCGTAGGCGTAGGGGGAGGCCCATGGGGGGCACACCAGCCCACTAGAGGCTGGTTCCCCTCCCACTTCAGCCAATGGGGCCCTCCAGGATAGGTGGCCCCACCCGATGGACCCCCGGGACCCTTCCGGTGGTCCCGGTACAATACCGATTACCCCGAAACTTTCCTGATGGCCAAAACTGGACTTCCTATATATAAATCTTCACCTCCGGACCATTCCGGAACTCCTCGTGATGTCCGGGATCTCATCCGGGACTCCGAACAACTTTCGGGTTACCGCATACTAATATCTCTACAACCCTAGCGTCACCGAACCTTAAGTGTGTAGACCCTACGGGTTTGGGAGACACGCAGACATGACCGAGACGACTCTCAGTCAATAACCAACAGCGGGATCTGGATACCCATGTTGGCTCCCACATGTTCCACGATGATCTCATCAGATGAACCACGATGTCGAGGATTTAATCAATCCCGTATACAATTCCCTTTGTCTATCGGTATGATACTTGCCCGAGATTCGATCATCGGTATCTCGATACCTCGTTCAATCTCGTTACCGGCAAGTATCTTTACTCGTTCGTAACACATCATCCCGTGATCAACTCCTTGGCCACATTGTGCACATTATGATGATGTCCTACCGAGTGGGCCCAGAGATACCTCTCTGTTACACGGAGTGACAAATCCCAGTCTCGATTCGTGCCAACCCAACAGACACTTTCGGAGATACCCGCAGTGCACCTTTATAGCCACCCAGTTGCTTGTGACGTTTGGTACACCCAAAGCATTCCTACGGTATTTGGGAGTTGCACAATCTCATGGTCTAAGGAAATGATACTTGACATTAGAAAAGCTTTAGCATACGAACTACACGATCTTGTGCTAGGCTTAGGATTGGGTCTTGTCCATCACATCATTCTCCTAATGATGTGATCCCGTCAACAACGACATCCAATGTCCATGGTCAGGAAATCGTAACCATCTATTGATCAACGAGCTAGTCAACTAGAGGCTTACTAGGGACATGGTGTTGTCTATGTATCCACACATGTATCTGAGTTTCCTATCAATACAATTCTAGCATGGATAATAAATGATTATCATGAACAAGGAAATATAATAATGACTAATTTATTATTGCTTCTAGGGCATATTTCCAACATATAGGCCCTTCGCAGAGGGAAGCAGGAATTTGTAGAGGTGCCAGAGCTCAGTTTTGAAATAGAGATAAATTGTATTTTGAGCGGTATACTTTCATTGTCAACGTAACAACTAAGAGATGGTGATATCTTCCATGCTAAACACATTATAGGCGGTTCCCAAACAGAATGGTAAAGTTTATACTCCCCCTCCACCAACAAGCATCAATCCATGGCTTGCTCGAAACAACGAGTGCCTCCAACATACATCAGGTCCCAGGGGGAGTTTTGTTTGCAATTAATTTTGATTTAGTTTGCATAAAGCATGGGACTGGGCATCCCAGTCACCATCCATTTTCTCGTGAGTGAGGAGCGGAGTCCACTCCTCTTGAGAATAACCCGCCTAACACGGAAGATAAGGACAACCTTGGTTGATACATGAGCTATTCGAACATACAAAACAGAATGTTTATTTGAAGGTTTAGAGTTTGGCACATACAAATTTACTTGGAACGGCAGGTAGATACCGCATATAGGAAGGTATAGTGGACTCATCTGGAATAACTTTGGGGTTTAAGGGATTGGATGCACAAGCAGTATTCCCGCTTAGTACAAGTGAAGGCTAGCAAAAGACTGGGAAGCGACCAACTAGAGAGCAACAACAGCCATGTACATGCATTAAAACTAATAAACATTGGATGCAGGCATGAGTAGGATATAATCCACCATGAACATAAATATCGATAAGGCTATGTTGATTTTGTTTCAACTACATGCGTGAACATGTGCCAAGTCAAGTCACTTAAATCATTCAAAGGAGGATACCACCCCATCATACCACATCATAATCATCTCAATAGCATGTTGGTTCACAAGGTAAACCATTATAACTCATAGCTAATCAAGCATGGCACAAGCAACTATGATCTCTAATTGTCATTGCAAACATGTTTATTCATAATAAGCTGAATCAAGAACGAGTGACTCATCATATTTACAAAAACAAAAGAGGTCGAGTTCATACCAGCTTTTCTCATCTTAGTCAGTCCATCATATATCATCATAATTGCCTTTCACTTGCACGACCGAATGGTGTGAATAATAACAATAGTGCACGTGCATTGGACTAAGCTGGAATCTGCGAGCATTCGATAAACAGGAGAAGACAAGGCAATATGGGCTCTGGGTTAATTCAACAATAATGCATATAAGAGCCACTTCAACAATTTAATTATGGTCTTCTCCTACTGAAACCCAAAGAAAATAAAAGAAATAAAACTATTTACACGGGAAAGCTCCCAACAAGCAGAAGAAGAACAAGAAATATTTTTGGGTTTTCTTTTTAATTATTAGTACTACAGCAGAAAAATAAACTACTACTAATTTTTTGTTTTTTCTTAATGTTTAGCAAACACACAAGAAGAAAGCATGAAAAAGAAAATAAACTGGCATGGATATTACAGTGAAAAAGTATGAGCACCAACATCTAGCAATGTGTGTGTGAACATAAATGTAATGTCGGTGAGAAATACGTACTCCCCCAACCTTAGGCTTTTGGCCTAAGTTGGTCTATGGCCATGGCTGGCCTGGCGGATATCCATAATAATAATTGTTGGGGTCGTACTGTGATGAGGAAGAATAGTTGGGATCATACTGTGATGAAGAAGAAGACTCTGACTGCCACTGGCTGACAGTCATCTCTGGATCCCAAGAATAAACGGATTGTCGTGGAGGTTCATCTTGTGGTTCCTGTTCCGGGGCTGGTGCTGGATTCTTGTAAGCTTGGACGGCAGCCCACGTAATGAGGTAGGGTCCTACAAAATTAAACAAAGAAGGAGCAGGCAGGATAATAGTCTTAGGATGATGTTTGTTAAAGAACAATTGATATTTAAGCTCTCCTGCCCTATTCTTAACAATAAAATCATGTGCCACCATACTTTTATGATCTAGATAAACACGGGGCAACACCTTTTCTTCCTTCTCAGCATGCCTAATAGGTATGTTAAAATGTGCAGCTAGGCGTGTGGTGTAGACGCCTCCAAAGATGGGACCCTTAGTACGGTTCATACTTAACCGTCTAGCAATAATACCGCCCATACTAAAAGTGTTATCACTGTATAAACCATGGTGCAGAATAATTATATTAGGGATGCTAAGGTTTCCACTGTTTCCGCGTCCAATTAAACAACGACTAGCAAATAATGCAAAGTAACGTAAAACAGGAAAATGTATGCTAGTGATTCGTGCATCGGAAACCTTCCTAGTTTCTCCTACAGTGATAGTATCAATAAATCCAGCCACATCATCATGATGTGGTTCTTCTGTCTTGCCCTCAAAAGGGATTAAACAAATCCGATAGAAATCATAAAGTGACATCTCCTTATGCTCATTGAGGGAGTCCTGGATTAGGGGGTTTTCGGATAGCCGAACTATACCTTCAGCCGGATTCCTGGACTATGAAGATACAAGATTGAAGACTTCGTCCCGTGTCCGGATGGGACTTTCCTTGGCGTGGAAGGCAAGCTTGGCGATGCGGATATTCAATATCTCCTCCCATTGTAACCGACTCTGTGTAACCCTAACCCTATCCGGTGTCTATATAAACCGAAGGGTTGTAGTCCGTAGGATATCAACTCCATATACAACAATCATACCATAGGCTAGCTTCTAGGGTTTAGCCTCCTTGATCTCGTGGTAGATCTACTCTTGTACTACCCATATCATCAATATTAATCAAGCAGGAGTAGGGTATTACCTCCATCGAGAGGGCCCGAACCTGGGTAAAAACATCGTGTCCCTTGTCTCCTGTTACCATTCGGCCTTGACGCACAGTTCGGGACCCCCTACCCGAGATCCGCCGGTTTTGACACCGACATTGGTGCTTTCATTGAGAGTTCCTTTGTGTCGTCGCCTTTAGGCCCGATGGCTCCTTTGATCATCAACAACGATGCGGTCCAGGGTGAGACTTTTCTCCCCGGACAGATCTTCGTCTTCGGCGGCTTCGCACTGCGAGCCAATTCGCTTGGCCACCTGGAGCAGATCGAAAGCTACGCCCCTAGCCATCAAGTCAGGTTTGGAAGCCTAAACTAGATGGCAGACATCCGCGGAGATTTGATCTTCGACGGATTCGAGCCACAACCAAGCGCGCCGCACTGTCTCGCGGGGCATGATCTAGCTCTATCACCGAACAGTATCCCGGAGGCCGCAAACGCACCAGCTCTGACCCTTAATTCGGAGCCAATTGTGTCAATCGAGGATGAGCGGTTGCATGTCACCTCGGGGGCTGCAATCTCAAAGGCGATCGAGCCGAACGCCGGCCCCACACTCCGCGTGACTCACGACTCTGAGGATCTGGACTCCTCTCCGGACTCCGAACCCCCCGCGCCCCTGCCGATCGAATCCAATTGGGCGCCAATAATGGATTTCACTGCCGCGGACATCTTTCAGCACTCGCCTTTTTGCGATATCCTGAATTCTCTCAAGTCTCTCTCTTTATTAGGAGAGCCCTGGCCGAACTGCGGTCAGCGAGGATGGGATATGGACGATGAAGAAATTCAAAGTCCACCCACCACCCAGTTGGTAGCCACTGTCGACAATTTAAACGACGTGCTCAACTTCGACTCCGGAGACATCGACATCATGGATGACGATGCAGGAGATACCGATGAACCAACGCCCATAGGGCATTGGACAGCCACCTCATCTCACGATGTATACATGGTGGATACCCCTAAAGGAAGCGACAACGAGGAAAAAGGGGATGGAACGGGAGATCGACCCCCCGAAAAGCAATCAAAGAGTAGGCGTAAATGCCGACCCAAGCCCCGCCTCGATAAAAACCCAGCCATAGAGCAGGACCAGCCGGTAGACGACGAGCAGGCCTTCGAGCAACCGTCCGAACAGGGCAACACGGATAGAGAAACCGAACATCCCTCCTCCGGTGAAAACGACATTCCGGACGACCTCACGCCGGATAAACCCATGGAGCAGAAGAATCTCCACGAGAGGCTCGTTGCAACTGCACGCAGCCTGAAAAAGCAGAAGCAGAAGCTAAAAACAGCGCAAGATGCACTCCGGATTAGATGGAGCAAAGTAATCAATACCGCAGATAAATACGGCGACGGTCGCCGCACTAAAAGCTATCCAAAAAGAAAGCTACTGCCTGAATTCGACGAAGAGGCCCTAGAGCCCTCGCATTCAAAAAATAAGAAAGCCACACGGTCGGATAGACGACCCCATAAAGCGGCAAGCGGCGCCGCACTTAAATCGGCATGCGACCCACCTAAGGATTCGCATCATGGCCCAGTTAGGTCCAATTATGGGCCAAGAAAGCAAGCTCTCGTAAGCAATGCAATAAAGCCATCATCAGAATCCGGCACACCCAAATACAGGGGCGCCGCACACCCCCTATGTTTCACCAATGAGGTCCTGGACTATGAATTTCCAGAGGGATTCAAACCCGTAAACATAGAGGCATATGATGGAACAATAGACCCTGGAGTCTGGATCGAGGATTATATCCTCCACATACACATGGCTAGAGGAGATGATCTCCACGCCATAAAATATTTACCCCTTAAGCTTAAAGGGCCAGCCCGGCATTGGCTTAAAAGCCTTCCTGAAAACACAATTGGAAGTTGGGAAGAGCTCGAGGATGCTTTCCGAGCAAACTTTCAAGGGACCTATGTCCGCCCTCCGGATGCAGACGATCTTAGTCACATAACTCAACAGCCCAGAGAATCAGCTCGGCAGTTCTGGAATAGATTCCTCACTAAAAAGAATCAGATAGTCGACTGTTCGGACGTCGAAGCCTTAGCAGCTTTCAGGCATAACGTCCGAGACGAATGGCTCGCCAGACACCTCGGCCAATAAAAGCCAAGAACAATGGCCGCACTAACAAGCCTCATGACCCGCTTTTGTGCAGGAGAGGACAACTGGTTGGCAAGGTGCAGCCCCAGCGACCCAAGTACATCCGAAACTAGGGATGGAAACGGAAAACCGCGACCAACAAGAACCATCGCCGGACTAAGGAAAAATGTCCGAAGAGCACGACAGTCAATGCCGGATTCAAAGGCTCACGACAAAATCAGACAAAACCGCCCCTCCATGATAACAAGGACGATCCATCCAACTTAAATAAAATCTTGGACATGATATGTCAGATACACAGTACTCCCGGGAAGCCTGCTAACCATACTCACAGACATTGTTGGGTTTTCAAACAATCCGGCAGACTCAATGCCGAACACAAGGGGCTCGACACACCAAGCGAAGACGAGGACGAACCCCAAAAGTAGAGCACCAGGAAACAAAAGAACTTCCCACAAGAAGTAAAAACAGTGAACTTACTTCACATAACAAAACGTGCGGCGCCCATAAAGATGAACGTCGTGCGGCGCCCGTCCAGGATACGGCACAACGGAGACACAGGCACAGACATGCAGTAGGGACCCGTCCAAAAGGATTCTTTTTAGCTTAAGACCCTGCGTAAACCTTTTTTACTGTCTCTTGTTGCTACACATCCCCTGGTTTTTTCTAATATAACCAAGGAGGAGGCTGGCGTCTTGGCATGTGGCCACGTCAGAATTTTTGCACGTACCTGGACACTAGGGGCTTTTTTTAATAAAGAGTGTTGTTTCGCCCACACTCATAAAGACCGAACACCTTAGGGAGTGTTCGGCGTCGTGAGTTTTGGCATTATATGCATCAGCTCCGAATCATGTCTTTGGTCAAATGTTGGGTTGCTCGGCTCCTGAGTTCGGCTACCTTACGTTCCGCTCTATCGGCTAAGGTAGCACCAGGAGAACTACTACGATTGTGCCCCGGTTCGTCCGGGCGAGCACCTCAGTAGAGAAAGCCGAAAACTGACTGTCATGATGTAGCGTGAGACTGGACAGCCACTCGATGACCTATCGGAATCTATCGGATTCCTCTGCTTTAATGAAGGGCCGCTTCCCGGTCAGGCACATACGCGCCCCGAACTCGGGCGAGCGCAGTCGCCACCAAGGGGCTACCTAAATAGCCTCACTGTCAAACTCCTATGGCTAAGTGAAAGTGTTAAAGCATTATAGTCCGGTTGCCTGGCCCGCTGCGCTATCACCTCCTTTGTAGGACCAAGACATTGGGTTAAGTGTGAAAATGCGTCTTCTGCGAGCACCCCCGCACGATGTGCGTGGGGGCTGAAGCCAACGACTGCCATCTTTCAGATTTTGTATATATATATCTTAAAACGGCCACACAGGAGGTGTTCCCAATACTTGAAGGCACAAGTATAAAATGGCCACTATAGTTTATCAAAATATTACTTTATAATTACATATGCTATCATAACATAGCATCTTTCGAGCACTGCGTCTCTATTACACGAGCGCCTTCAAGGACTTCCTGGAAATAGTGCTCGGAGGGTACTCGGCTTTTGTCCGAATCTCGAGACGCAACAACGGTGGTCTCCATCTCTGCCCAGTATGTTTTGACATGGGCAAGAGCCATCCTTGCGCCCTCTATGCATGCTGACCTCTTCATTGCATTAATACGCGGCACCGCGTCAAGGAATTGCTGCACCAAGCTGAAATAACTCTTCGGCTCCGATCTCCCTGGCCACAGATGACCCATGACGTACTTCATGGCGAGTCCGGACAACCTATTCAGTTCGGCCCATTGAGCCAAACGATCGTCCACTGCCAGTGGATGCTCTGGATTGTGAAACTGCGACCAGAAAAGCTTTTCCACTTCACGATCTTTCTGATCTCGAAAGTGTTCGGTCGCATCAGCTGCACTCGCTGCCAAATCCAGATAGGTATCCTCCACACTCCACATCCGGTCCAACGGAGCAAACTTCGGATCGCAAAATTTCCTTCGTAGCATAAAGGGCTTTCCAGCCGCAATCTGTTCGGCCTGACACAGCTCCTCCTTCATAGCTCTCATCGCAGAGCGTGCATCCTTGGCATTGGCAACGGCCTTCTCTAAGTCCGTCTGTTTCGCCTGGTCTTCTTTCTCAAGAAGTTTGCAACGGTCTGCATCGCTCTTTAACTTTTTGGCCATCTCGGCCATCTCTTCCTTGCTTCGGCAATGAGCAGCCTGTTCGGCTCTCAGCTCTTCAAGGGCTTTCTTGGCAGCCGCATCACTTTCTCTGGCTAGTTCTTTAGCTCGGGCAAGTTCTGCCCTAAGACTCTCCACGGCGGCCGCACCATCTGCGTCAAGCACACACATCGTAAGACACTGGCATAACACTCTTCTTACCTGATGCCACCCGAGGAATTACATACCTTGAGCCTCATCAAGCCGCTTGTTGACAAGCGCGATGTCGGCATCTGCCACGTCCAGTTGCCGCTTTAGTTCGGCAAATTCATCAGTTCGGCTCGATTCCGGACACCCTGCCGCCTACATTCAAAGGCGACATCTTAGACCTGGGATTATGATCCTCCGCGTGCCGTCATTTCTTGACGACGCGCAGAGTCTCAGGGGCTACTACCTACACAGGGCGCATCTTATTCATGCGCAACTGACAAAAGTGTACATTATCTAATGTACCTCAAAAGCCGTCAGTAAACTTTTGACGGCCTCATGCAATCCGCTCTCTACGGATGAGATCCTTTCAATCACTGTGCCCATCAATGCACGGTGCTCCTCCGAGATAGAAGCTCGCCCCAGCAAAATCTTTAGCTCCTCCGGCCGAGCACCAGACGGTGCCGGACTTGTCCCACGACCTCTTTCGAAGGCCGGACGCGGAGAAGCTCGGGGGGCACATAGCTATCTTCCGCCCCTGCCGGATTCGGAGAAACCCTCCGCGACGACACCTCAGGGTCGCCCGCCTCGCTAGGCGGCACGGCAGGGGGAGGCGTCCCGCTCTCCATCATCTCCGGAAGGAGATCCCCCGAAGACGAGCTCTGCTGAGAAGGGCTGAGGTCCGAGCTACAAGGTAAAAATTCGGTTAATCTTATCAGACATAAGTCAAGGATTTCCCTCATCCCTCAAAAGGAAAATCTTTCTCTACTTACGGCTCACTGGAGGGCTGATCCCCTTGAGGGCATAGTCCGGCCGAGGAACTCCCCGGCGTCGGACCCTCTGACGAGGATTTTTTCCCCCGCTTTGAGGCCATGGTTTCCGGGTCGTCATAGGCGGCTCTCTTCTTCCCCTTAGGAGAGGAATTGTCGGTTCCTCCCTTCGGAGTAGCCTCCTTCGAGGAGGCCATAGTTTCCTTGTCCTCCCCCTTGCTTCCCTCCAAAGGCATTATCTCCAGCATCCTGACCAGCACGGGACCCGGCCTGGTTTCGAGAAGGGGAGCCGGACACCTGATCAGCTTTGCCTTCGCTATCCACTCCTGTTTAAAAGGACGGCTCTTTTAGGGGCAAGTTTATGACAGTTATACGGATAGGAGGTCCGGGCACAAGGTTGCTTACTTGAGTATCCGGGCGATTGCAGCTTAGGCCTGCGTCCTCTGTTAAATTTGGACACATCTCTTGTGATCCGAAGAACAGTTTATACATCTCCGCGGGCGTTGCGCCCATGAAATTCTGGAGAGCTCGCGGTCCCTCTGGATTAGACTCCCACAGGAGAAGGGAGCCAAGTTTGCCGGGCAATATTCGGCGAATCAGCATGACCCGCGTCACCTTGACCAGGCTGAGGTCTCCTTCCAAGAGATCCTTAATGCGGCCCTGTAACAAGGGCACGTCTTTGGGCAAACCCCAATCTAACCCTCTGTTGACCCATGATGCTAGCCGTGGTGGGGGACCCGAGCGAAAGGCAGGAGGCTCCACCCACTTGGCGCTCCGGGGAGCGGTGATATAAAACCACTCTCGTTGCCACAAGCCTAGCTCCTCTTGAAAAGAGCCCTCGGGCCATGGAGCATCAGCGTTTTTGCTTATAACAGTGCCTCCGCACTCTGCGTGCCGTCCCTTGATCATCTTCGGCTCCACTTTGAAGGTCTTGAGCCATAATCCGAAGTGAGGGGTAACACGGAGGAACGCTTCACACACGACAATAAACGAGGAGATATGGAGGATGGACTCCGGAGCTAAGTCATGGAATTCCAGCCCGTAATAAAATAGCAGTCCCCTCACAAAGGGATCCTTTGGGAAGCCCAACCCCCGAAGGAAGTGAGACATGAACACCACGCTCTCACCAGGCTGGGGACTGGGAATGACCTGCCCTTGAGCAGGCAACCTATGCGAAATTTCGCCGGTCAGAAACTTAGCCTCCCTCAACTTTAGTACGTCCTCCTCCGTGACGGAAGAGGGCGTCCATCGGCCTTGAAGGTCAGAACCGGACATCATCGAAGGTCCGGAGCGCCTGGAATCTGGAGCCTAGGGTGTTGGAGCTCAAGGCGACGGGCGAACTCGCTTGAGATCGAAAAAAGGAGTAAGGCCTTGGTCTCTTTATAAGAGGTTGAATATCAAGAGCCCTCCCCGTAACCGTTCGGGACTCGTCTTTAATTGAGGAAACATGCTAACGAGCACGGTTGGGTAACCCACGTCCGTATTGATGAGAATCCCGTAAAAGGGGTACACGATCTCTGCTTTGACAAGACGTGCCAAGGAAACCGCCTCGCAAAACATGCTGAGGTGGAAAAGTAAAAACGATTCGAGTAAAGGACATGGCCGTAGTGTGATGACGCACTGTGGAATACGTCAGCAGATTTGATTTGTGTTAATATTATTCTCTCTATGGCAATATGTGGAAAACTTATTTTGCAGAGCCGGACACTACTCTTGGTGTTTACAATCTTCTAAGAAGGACTTGGAGGAGGAACCCGCCTTGCAATGCCGAAGACAATCTGCGCGCCGGACTCATCGTCATTGAAGCCTGGTTCAGGGGCTACTAAGGGAGTCCTGGATTAGGGGGTGTTCGGATAGCCGAACTATACCTTCAGCCGGACTCCTGGACTATGAAGATACAAGATTGAAGACTTTGTCCCGTGTCCGGATGGGACTTTCCTTGGCGTGGAAGGCAAGGTTGGCGATGCGGATATTCAAGATCTCCTCCCATTGTAACCGACTCTGTGTAACCCTAACCCTATCCGGTGTCTGTATAAACCGGAGGGTTGTAGTCTGTAGGATATCAACTCCATATACAACAATCATACCATAGGCTAGCTTCTAGGGTTTAGCCTCCTTGATCTCGTGGTAGATCTACTCTTGTACTACCCATATCATCAATATTAATCAAGTAGGAGCAGGGTATTACCTCCATCGAGAGGGCCCGAACCTGGGTAAAAACATCGTGTCCCTTGTCTCCTGTTACCATCCGGCCTTGACGCACAGTTCGGGACCCCCTACCCGAGATCCGCCGGTTTTGACACCGACACTCATCATATAAATGAAATTCCACCGTAGGTGGTGAGTTCCTAGAATGAAAATGAAAGTTTTGTACAAAAGTATTTGTGATTAAGAGATACTGATCGCATTGGTCGTGGAGGAAAGCGGTGAGGCCTGCATTGTGAGCCAATTCATGAAAATCTTCATAGATACCGGCTGCTCTCAATAAATCTTCAGAAGGCCATTCACACGCCCGAATCTCCGCGGTGCGCGGCAAATTATACTTAGGCTTCGGTGCCTTTTCCTTCGAGCTTTGGCTCGATGAGCCCATCAAGAATCTCCTCATTATTTTTCTGAAATAATCTGAAATTTTTTAGTAACTTCAAAATAAAAGTAAACCAAACTCAATAAAACTGATAGCAACTACTCCTACAAGTGCCTAGAGCCTATATCAAGCATTAGAACTACTTGGAACCATATAAATTTGACATGCAAGCTCAAGAACATGGTCACCTATGCAGCACAAATTTGCAAAGAATAAAGCAATAGAACAAAAACTAATTGGACCAACGGAGGAGTCACATACCAAGGAACAATCTCCCCAAGCAGTTTTGCGAGAGGTGCTTTGAGCAAGGAGATCGAAAATCACAACAAAAGTGGCTGGAACTCGTGCTTGAGTTGGTTTTTCGGGTTTGTGTGAGACAGAGGAAGAAGATGGGTGCTGGGATAAGTGGAGGAGGGCCACCATGGGCCCACGAGGCAGGGGGGTGCGCCCTAGAGGGGGGAGGGGCGCCCACCACCCTCGTGGCCAGGTGGCAGCTCCTCCCGCGGTAATTTTTTCACAGTAAATCCTCAAATATTCCCGAAAAAATCATATTAAATTGGCATGTAATTCTGAGGACTTTTATTTTTGGGATATTTTTATATTGCATGGATATGTCAGGAAACAGACAGAAAAATACTATTTTTACTTTATTTAATATAAATAACAGAAAGTATAGAGAGGGTATAGAAGTTTGTGCTTCTAGTTTCATCCATCTCATGCTCATCAAAAAGAATCCACTAACAAGGTTGATCAAGTCTTGTTAACAAACTCATTCCGATAATCATGAAACCGGAGAAATTTCGAATAACACTAAGTTACCTCAACGGGGATATGCACATCCCCAATAATAAGTATATCATATTTCTTCTTGACAGTAGGAAGAGGAAATTCAAAACCTCCAATTATAATCGATGGAATTTTTCCAATGGAGTTGATACTATGAACTTGAGGTTGTTTCCTCGGAAAGTGTACCGTATGCTCATTACCATTAACATGAAAAGTGACATTGCCTTTGTTGCAATCAATAACAGCCCCTGCAGTATTAAGAAAAGGTCTTCCAAGAATAATAGACATACTATCATCCTCGGGAATATCAAGTATAACAAAGTCCGTTAAAATAGTAATGTTTGCAACCACAATAGGCACATCCTCACGAATACCGACAGTTATAGTAGTTGATTTATTAGCCATTTGCAAAGATATTTCGGTAGGTGTCAACTTATTCAAGTCAAGTCTACGATATAAAGAGAGAGGCATAACACTAACACCGGCTCCAAGATCACATAAAGCAGTTTTAATATAATTTCTTTTAATGGAGCAAGGTATAGTAGGTACTCCGGGATCTCCGAGTTCTTTGGTATTCCACCCTTAAAAGTATAATTAGCAAGCATGGTGGAAATTTCAGCTTCCGGTATCTTTCTTTTATTAGTAATGATATCCTTCATATATTTAGCATAAGGATTTGTTTTGAGCACATCAGTTAATCGCATACGCAAAAAGATAGGCCTAATCATTTTAGCAAAACGCTCAAAATCCTCATCATCCTTTTTCTTGGATGGGTTCGGAGGAAAAGGCATGGGTTTCTGAACCCAAGGTTCCCTTTCTTTGCCATGTTTCCTAGCAACAAAGTCTCTTTTATCATAACGTTGATTCTTTGATTGTGGGTTATCAAGATCAACAGCAGGTTCAATTTCTAAGTCATTGTCATTACTAGGCTGAGCATCATCATTAATATTTTTATTAGGTTCATGTTCATTACCAGATTGTGTTTCAGCATCAGACATAGAGATATCATTTGAATTATCAGGTGGTTCAACAATAGGTTCACTAGAAGTTTGCATAGTTCTATCATTTTTCTTCTTCTTCTTTTTAGAAGAACTAGGAACATCAATATTATTTCTTTGAGAATCTTGCTGGATTCTCTTAGGGTGGCCTTCAGGATACAAAGGTTCCTGAGTCATTCTACCAGTTCTAGTAGCCACTCTAACAGCATAATCATTTTTCTTACTATTCATTTCATCAAGCACTTCTTTTTGAGCCTTAAGTACTTGTTCTACTTGAGTGGTAACCATAGAAGCATGTTTGCTAACAAGTTTAAGTTCACCTTTAACATTAGCCACATAATCACCCAAGCGTCTAATCATATAAGCATTTTCTTTTAATTGTCTACCAAAATAAGCATTGAAGTCGTCTTGCTTAAACATAAAGTTATCAAACTCATCCAAGCACTGACAAGCAATTTTAGTAGGAGGGACTTCAGCTTTATCATATCTATAGAGTGAATTTACCTTTACTACCTGTGTCGGGATATCGGGATCAGGAGGTTCTTCAATAAATAAAGGATTGAGATCATATGTTTCTTCAATAGGCGGTATATTTAGACCATGTATTTCTTCAATAGGAGGTAAATTCTTAACACCTTCAGCTTTAATACCTTTTTCTTTCATAGATTTCTTTGCCTCTTGCATATCTTCGGGACTGAGAAATAGAACACCTCTCTTCTTCGGAGTTGGTTTAGGAATAGGCTCAGTAATTGGAGCAGGAGCTGGCTCTGGAGGTGACCAATTATTTTCATTTGTCAACATATTATTCAATAGGATTTCAGCTTCATCTCGTGTTCTTTCCCTGAAAAGAGAACCAGCACAACTATCCAGGTAATCTCTAGAAGCATCGGTTAGTCCATTATAAAAGATATCAAGTACTTCAGGTTTCGTAAGAGGATGATCAGGCAAAGCATTAAGTAACTTGAGAAGCCTCCCCCAAGCTTGTGGGAGACTCTCTTCTTTAATTTGCACGAAGTTGTATATTTCCCTCAAAGCAGCTTGTTTCTTATGAGCAGGGAAATATTTAGCAGAGAAGTAATAAATCATATCCTGGGGACTACGCAAACAACCAGGATCAAGAGAATTAAACCATATCTTAGCATCACCCTTTAATGAGAACGGATATATTTTGAGTATATAGAAGTAACGCGATCTCTCATCATTAGTAAACAGGGCAACTATATCATTTAACTTAGAAAGATGTGCCACAACAGTTTCAGATTCATAGCCATAAAACGGATAAGATTCAACCAAAGTAATTATAGCAGGATCAACAGAGAATTCATAATCCTTATCAGGAACACATATAGGTGAAGTAGCAAAAGCAGGGTGAGGTTTCATTTTATCTCTAAGTGATTCTTTGTTCCATTTAATTAATAACCTCTTAAGCTCATATCTATCTTTGCAAGCTAAAATAGCGGCAGAAGATTCCATATCAAAAAGATAGCCCTCAGGGATAACAGGCATATTTTCATCATCACTATTGTCATCGTATTCAGATTCAATAATTTCTTTTTCTCTAGCCCTAGCAATTTGTTCATCAAGAAATTCACTAAGGGGCACAGTAGTATCAGGCATAGAAGCAGTTTCATCATAAGTATCATGCATAGCAGAAGTGGCATCATCAATAACATGCGACATATCAGAACGAATAGCAGAAGCAGGTGTAGGTGTCGCAAACTTACTCATAACAGAAGGTGAATCAAGTGCAGAGCTAGGTGGCAGTTCCTTACCTCCCCTCGTAGTTGAGGGATAGATCTTGGTTTTCGGATCTCTCAAGTTCTTCATAGTGTCCAGCAGATATAAATCCCAAGTGACTCAAAGAATAGAGCTATGCTCCCCGGCAACGGCGCCAGAAATAAGTCTTGATAACCCACAAGTATAGGGGATCGCAACAGCTTTCGAGGGTAGAGTATTCAACCCCAAATTTATTGATTCGACACAAGGGGAGCCAAAGAATATTCTCAAGTATTAGTAGCTGAGTTGTCAATTCAAACACACCTGGAAACTTAGTATCTGCAACAAAGTGTTTAGTAGCAAAGTAATATGATAGTGGTGGTAGCGGCAACAAAAGTAAAGATAGCAAAAGTAATGTTTTTGGTATTTTGTAGTGATTGTAACAGTAGAAGCGGGAAAGTAAATAAACGTAAACCAGTATATGGAAAACTCGTAGGCACCGGATCAGTGATGGATAATTATGTCGGATGTGGTTCATCATGTAACAGTCATAACATAGGGTGACACGGAACTAGCTCCAATTCATCAATATAATGTAGGCATGTATTCCGTATATAGTCATACGTGCTTATGGAAAAGAACTTGCATGACATCTTTTGTCCTACCCTCCCGTGGCAGCGGGGTCCTATTGGAAACTAAGGGATATTAAGGCCTCCTTTTAATAGAGAACTGGAACAAATCATTAGCACATAGTGAATACATGAACTCCTCAAACTATGGTCATCACCAGGAGTGGTCCCGATTATTGTCACTTTGGGGTTGCCGGATCATAACACATAGTAGGTGACTATAGACTTGCAAGATAGGATCAAGAAATCACATATATTCATGAAAGCATAATAGGTTCAGATCTGAAATCATGGCACTCGGGCCCTAGTGACAAGCGTTAAGCATAGCAAAGTCATAGCAACATCAATCTCAGAACATAATGGATACTAGGGATCAAACCCTACCAAAACTAACTCGATTACATGATAAATCTCATCCAACCCATCATCGTCCAGCAAGCCTACGATGCAATTACTCACGCACGGTGGTGAGCATCATGAAATTCGTGATGCAGGATGGTTGATGATGGCGACGGCGACGAATCCCCCTCTCCGGAGCCCCGAACAGACTCCAGATCAGCTCTCCCGAGAGGTTTTAGGGCTTGGCGGCGGCTCCGTATCGTAAAACGCGATGATTTCTTCTCTCTGATTTTTTCTCTCTCCGAAAGCAAATATATAGAGTGGGAGTTAGCGTCGGAGGGTTTCCAGGGGGGCCATGAGGTAGGGGGGCGCCCCCCTAGGGCGCGCCCCCCACCCTCGTGAGAAGGGTGTGGGCCCCCTGGTCTTCATCTTTGGCGAGGATTTTTTATTGTTTTTTCTAAGATGTTCCGTGAAGTTTCAGGTCATTCCGAGAATATTTTTTCTGCATATAAAATAACACCATGGTAATTCTGCAGAAAACAGCGTCAGTCCGGGTTAGTTCCATTCAAATCATACAAGTTAGAGTCCAAAACAAGGGCAAAAGTGTTTGGAAAAGTAGATACGACGGAGACGTATCATCTACCTGCTCCTGCTTTGTTTGATTCTGTTGCCAGGGGCGGATATAGGATTATGCCTGCGGACATCATCGCCTACTGGAACGCTTAGGTTGCTGCAGAGGCAGAAGAGGAGCCTCGGTAGTGGGATCAGTGGATGCCCGCTCCTCAGTACCCCTACTACCATCCAGGCTACTGATCAATTACCAAGTTAGGCCAAAAGCCTAAGCTTGGGGGAGTACGTGTTCTCACCGGCCTTACATTCATGTCCACTTATTCTAGTTGTCGGTGTTCACACTTTTTCATTGTATCATCCATGTTTAGATTTATTTTCTTACTTTCTTATTGTGTGTTTGAAAAACTTTAGAAAAAACAAAAAAAATCAGTTGTAGCTAGTTTACTTTCTATGCATGCTTAGCTGTAGTATTAAAAAGAAAACCCAAAAAGATTTCCTTGTTCTTATTTTGCTTGTTGGGAGCTTTCCCGTGTAAATAGTTTTTCTCATTTTTGCTTTTCCCTTTTCTTTGCTTGTTCAAGAAAACCAAAAACTCCAAAAATATTTCCGTGTGTTTCTCTGAATTTCTTTTCCTTTTATTCGACTTGTACTGAGGAGAAGACCACGATAAAAACGTTGAGTGGCTCTCATATGAATAATTGTTGAACTAATAAAGAGCACATTTTACCTTGTCTTCTCGTCTTGAATAAAATGTTTTGCAGATTCCAGCTTAGTCCATGGCACTCTTGCACTATTATTATTTTCACATCGTTCGGTTGTGCAAATGAAAGGCAATAATGACGATATTCGATGAACCGACCATGGCAGAGAGAAACTGGTATTAACCCGACTTGTTCTAGTTGTGTAAATATGTTTAACCTAGTATCCATGATTCAGCCCATTATGATTGAACATGTTTGCAATGACAGTTAGAGATTATAGTTTCTCATGACATGCATAAGTAGCTGGGAGTGGATAATGATTTATCTTGGATATCAACATTGCGTTAAAATGATTGTGATGTAGTATGATGATATGGTATCCTCCTCTGAATGTTCGAGTGGCTTGACTTGGCACATGTTCATGCATGTAGTTGAATCAAAACCAACATAGCCTCTATGATATTTATGTTCATGGTGATGATATCCTACTCATGCTAGTGTCCAATGTTACTTATGCATAATGCATGATCATGATCGTTGTTGCTCTCTAGTTGGCTGCTTCTCAATCTAATTGCTAGCCTTCGCCTGTACTAAGTGGGAATTCTGCTTGTACATCAAAAACCTTGAACCCAAAGTTACTCCAGACGAGTCCACCATACCTACCTATATGCGGTATTACCTTGCCGTCCTAAGTAAATTTGCATGTGCCACCTCTAAAAACTTCTAAAATTATATCATTTTTGTGTGCCTGGATCGTTCATGGAGCTACAGGAGGTGGTCGGTATCTTCCATGCTGAGCGGGTTATTCTCAGGTCGAGTGTTTATTCACTCGCCATCGCACGAGAAAAGGGCGGTAATAGGGATGCCCAGTCCCAAACTGCCAACACAAAAAGAGTTAATCTCCCAAATAATGAAACAAAAACTCCCAATGAAGTCAAAACCTTTACTTTTTATCGCTTGGGAACCGCCACTAGCTTGTTTAGCATGGGAGATATTGATAACTGATAGTTGTGAAGTAAATGAGAAGGGTGCATGTCTCAAAATATCATTTATCTCTATTTTAAAAACTTGAGCTCTGGCACCTCTACAAATCACTCCTTCCCTCTGCGAAGGGACTATCTATTTACTTTTATGTTGTGTCACCATCTTCTAAAACAAGCGCTAGAACCTGAGAGCACAGCTATCATGACTTATGCACTGTGTGTAGCTAATGTTGGGTGCATCATGACTGGATCTTTTCTACCATGAATTACAATGTTTAGTCGCTGCTTAGACTTTGGAGGTGCTCTGCATTTATGTTTTGCGGTCTCAGAAAGGGTTAGCGAGATACCACTATTGTCATATTATATCATGGTTGTTTTGACAACATGTTGCCGTTTGAGATGTCTTATTATTGCTCGCTAGCTGATTATGTCATTGATATGAGTTAATATGATCTTTAAGAGTAATTGTCGGCATGGTTAGTTAAAATGTTGGTTGAAAACATGGGTGCTGTTTAAGCTTATTTATGCAAACAAGAGCAAAAGAGTTCATAAAAGTTTTTCTTTTTCAGTTTCAGTTTATCAACTGAATTGCTTGAGGACAAGCAAAGGTTTAAGCTTAGGGGAGTTGATACGTCTCCAACGTATCTACTTTTCCTAATGCTTTTCCTTTTGTTTTGAACTCTAATTTGCAAGATTTGAATGAAACTAACCCCGGACTGACGCTGTTTTCAGCAGAACTACCATGGTGTTGTTTTTGTGCAGAAATAAAAGTTCTCGGAATGGAACGAAACTTTGTGAGGAATTTTTATATAATAAAAGAGAATTTCTGGAGCCAAGACCTACCGAAGGGGGGCACCTGGGTGGGCACAACCCACCAGGGCACGCCTGTAACGCCCCGAGACCGTTGCGCCAGGTGTCTTCCAGTTATTTGACGTTGTTGTCTTGTCATTTGCTTGCGTGCTGCTTCTTGCCATGTCATCATGTGCATTGCATCTGCATGTTTTCAAAACTTGCATCCGTCGGGGTTCCCCCAGTTCCGTCCGTTGTCCGTTCCGAGCTCAACCACACTTGCACGCGCCCACGGCACGTCCGAAATATTATTTTATAAGTGGCCGGAAGATGTTCTCGGAATGGGATGAAAGTTGGCGTGCAGTCTTATTATAGGGTAGATAGACTGTCCGTCAAGTTTCATCGCATTCGGAGTCCGTTTGACGCCCCAATGGATAACTATAACGACATTATAGTCGGTCAAAACGTCGAACGTTTTCGGTCTCCGGAAACCGTGTCGGGCTGCATCTCTCCCCTCTTCTCTCAGACCAACCTGCTCTCCACGGTCCACCTAGGCCCAGCCTACCCCTCGCGCGCGTCCGGAAGTTGTCCCGAACCCGACCCGGGGAGTCATCACCATTGTGTCCGGATCATCCCCAAACGTCTACAAAACATCTCCGTTTTCTCATTTGGACTCCCTAGCCTATTTTTCCTGACCGTCCGATTACGATTAGAGGGACGAGTTAGCCCCTAACCTATCCTACTCGCTATATATATTAGTCTAACACGAGACCAAATCCCTAGTTTCTAGGGATCCCCCTAGCTGCCGCCGCCACTCTTCCTGTCTCCTTGTAACGCCCTCGATGCGGCTATATCTCCCACGTGTCGAAGCACGACTTAGAGGCATAATCGCATTGAAAGCAATGTCACAAGTGAGGTAATCTTCACACAACCCATGTAATACAAAAGGGAAAGAGATACATAGTTGGCTTACAATCGCCACTTCACACAATTACATGAATAAAGCGTTACATCATCCAGATACAATCAAGGTCCGACTATGGAACCAAAGTAAAAGAAGACTACCCCAAAAGCTACACAAATCCCCGATCGTCCCAACTGGGCTCCACTACTGATCAACTAGAACGAAAAAACAACACAAAGGACAAGATCTTCATCGAGCTCCTCCTGAGCTTGGTTGCGTCACCTGCTCGGTAACATCGGCACCTGCAAACTGGTTTTGGAAGTATCTGTGAGTCACGGGGACTCAGCAATCTCACACCCTCGCGATCAAGACTATTTAAGCTTATAGGTAGGTAAAAGGTATGAGGTGGAGCTGCGGCAAGCGACTAGCATATATGGTGGCTAACATACGCAAAATAGAGCGAGAAGAGAAGGCAAAGCATGATCGATGAACTATGATCAAGAAGTGATCCTAGAACAACGTACGTCAAACATAACTCCAACACCATGTTCACTTCCCGGACTCCGCCGAGAAGAGGCCATCACGGTTACACACGCGGTTGATGTATTTTAATTAAGGTCAACTTCAGGTTTTCTACAACCGGATATTAACAAATTCCCATCTGCCCATAACCGCGAGCACGGCTTTCGAAAGTTCAAATCCTTGCAGGGGTGTGCCAACTTAGTCCATCACAAGCTCTCACGGTCAACGAAGGATATTCCTTCTCCCAAGACAATCCGATCAGGCTCGGCATCCCGGTTACAAGACATCCTCGACAATGGTAAAACAAGTCCAGCAACACCGCCCGAATGTGCCGACAAATCTCGATAGAAGCTGCACATATCTCGTTCTCAGGGCACACTCAGATGAGCGCTCCATACAACTAAAACCAAACCTCGAGTTTCCCCAAGGGGGCGCTGCACAGGGCTCTAGTTTGGACCAACACTTAGAGGAGCACTGGCC
>NC_041384.1:441160043-441165216 GCF_002162155.2 Triticum dicoccoides
AAATAATGATGACCCTCAGGAGCGCGACTCCCAAGGGAAAAAGAGGCTAGGTGGCGAATGGTAAAACCAATGTTGGGCATTGCTGGAAGAGTTTTATTCAAGGCGAACTGTCAAGGGGTTCCCATTATAAGCTAACCGCGTAAGGAACGCAAAATCCGGGAACATAAGACCGATATGACGGAAACTAGGGTGGCAAGAGTGGAATAAAACACCAGGCATAAGGCCGAGCCTTCCACCCTTTACCAAGTATATAGATGCATTAATAAAATAAGAGATATTGTGATATCCCAACAAAATATCCATGTTCCAACATGGAACAAGCTCCAATCTTCACCTGCAACTAACAACGCTATAAGAGGGGCTGAGCAAAGCGGTAACATAGCCAAACAATGGTTTGCTAGGACAAGGTGGGTTAGAGGCTTGGCTCAACAATATAGGAGGCATGATAAGCAAGTGGTAGGTATCACGGCATAGGCATAGCAAAAGAGCGAGCAACTAGCAAGCAAAGATAGAAGTGATTTTGAGGGTATGGTCATCTTGCTGAGATCCCGCAAGGAAGAAGAACGAGTCCATGAAGAAGACAAACGGACGTAGCCAACGTATCCTCACAAACGCAACGTTACCAGACTACCGAGAAGAAGTACACCGGAAAGAAACAAACAACATAGTAAACAACCACGACATGAACATGGCATGATGCACAATCAAGTATGATGCATGTCCGGTTTAATGAAGCATGGCATGGCAAAGTGCACAAGCAACCCTACAAATTAAGTGGAGCTCAATATGCAACGAGTTGCATATTGACGAAACACCACGACAAGTTATTTAGTTCGATCTCGTTTATGTACCCAACAATATTAAATGTTGTTAAACATGGCAAGAGGGTGAAGCAAAGTAAAACTACCTATCTAGTCAAGGTTAAATGAGGCCGGAAGCAACGAACAACAAATCCGGAAACTCCTCATGTGCATATATTAGATTTGGTACTGTTCTACCCTAAACACAATTTTAGAGTTATTAAACATGCAAAATAAAACCACCATGTTAAACTAGGCATTTTTCCATCCCATTTACATATAAAGTTTGTTAGGTTTGGAGCTACGGTTAATTAGTTATGAAATAAATCATTTTAACATGGCATAGGAGCAAATTTAAACAAACATCATTTTAGACATTTTAAACATGGATGAAAGTGGCATATAATTAACCTACACATAATTCTAAGCATTTTTCATATATAATTCATTTTAATCCGATGCACCAATTGGGAGTTATTATATGCAAGAACTATGAGGGGTTTTCTGTAAAACAGGCCTCTCTGGAATAATAACTAAATTCGCAGAGCCTAAAAAAATAGACTCTGGGCTGAAATCTGGTGGAACGGGCTGCTCACATAGGGCTCCAGGGAGCTGGTAGATCTGGGCCTCGGCCCGGTCGGTGGGTGGAAGAGGTGCGGCTGGGCCAAGATCGATCTTGCGTGGCTGCAGCCCACGCAGCTGGGAGAGGCGCGGTCGAGGACGCGGTCAACGAAGGTGAGACGCGGGCGAGATGCTCACTTTGTCTTTGCTCGAACGAAGCAGAGGGGCGGTGCGGGGCACGGGCAGACGCGGCTCCGGCGGGCAGGGACCGGAGAAGGGGCGGCAGAGCGGCGCGAATCTGGGCGGTGGAGGTGCAGGAAAGGTGGGGTCGAGCTGATCCGGAGTTGTGGTCAACGAAGAGCAAGGGATCCAGGGGATCCTCCCCTCGAGCTGCTGTGGGCACGGAGGACGAGGATGGCCGGCGCAAAACTCCTCAGGACTCTGGTGGCCGGAGGAAGCGGGCGTGCTCCCGTGAAGAAGGCGACGAGACCGGGGAGCTGCGCGGCTACCTGCAGCGGGCGGCGGAGCACCTCCTCTGCGGGGCTCCGGCGAGACAACCAGGAGTGAGAGAGAGGAGGAGAAGGAAACGGGAAGAAGGGGTAGGGCGACGGGGATGGCTTGGTGGCTGCTCCTGCTGGTGATCTTTTTGGTGGCGCGGAAAGCATGGAAGGAAGTCGAAGGCTCTGGTTGGAGGGGGTGGATCGGGATGGATGGTGGTTGGCTCGGTGAGTAAGCCGAGGAGGAGACCAGGTGGGCTGGCGGCGGCGGGCGGAATGGATGGATGGGACATCCTACGATTAGGGTTAGGCTCATATATAGGTAGGGGAAATAGGTTAGGAGCTACTGAGTCCCTCCGATCAAAATCAGATGGTCGAGAAAAATATGTTAGGAAGTCCAATTAACAAAACGAAGACGTTTTGTAGATGTTTGGGGATGATCCAGATCCAACGGTGACGGCTGTCTGGGTCGGGTCCGGGACAACTTTCGGACGCACGCGCGAGGAGGTCCGCGGACTGACGAGAGAGCCTAGGTTAGGCCTGGCGGTACGTAGTGGACTGTGCATAAGGCCTCAGGCTGAGAAAAGAGAAGAGAGAGAGGCCCGGCGACTGTTTCCGGAGACCGAAAATGTCCGACATTTTGACCGGCTACTATTGCCGCTACATTTATTCGTTGGGGGCGTCAAACGGACTCCAAATGTGATGAAACTTGCAGGTGGTCTATCTACACTATAATAAGACCACATGCCAACTTTCAACCCATTCCGAGAACATTTTCCGTCCACTTATAAAATACTATTACGGACATGCCGCGGGCGCGTGCAAGTGTGGTTGGGCTCAGATCGGAAAATGGACGAAACTAGGGCAACCCGGACGGATGCAGGTTTTGAAAACATGATGATGCAATGCACATGATGACATGATGAAATGCAACATGTAAGCAAATGACATGGCAACGTCGGCGAATAACTGGAAGACACCTGGCATAACAGTCTCGGGGCGTCACACTCCTCCTCATCGGGATCTCCGCCTGATCCGCCTGCTCCTCTCTTTCCGCGCCTGACCAACCCTCCATCCCGATGCACCCACCTCCTTCCTCGGCCCCTGCCCGGCGCTCCACCCCCAGGAAGCAGCAGCGCCCGAGCGCTCCTCTCCTCGCCGGTGCGCCCCCTCCATTCCGGCGCCGGGAACGGAACCCCTGCGCCCGGATCTCGCCACCACCGCCTTGCCTCTACCCGACTGCCGCTGCAGCTCGTGGACACCACCAGCAAAGCTATCCTTGTCGCCAGAGCCCCTCGATCCCAAGCTCCTCCGACTCGCAACCTCGCGCCTCGCCGCCGACGACCACATCCAGTAGGCCCGTGCCACGCCCCGTCTCCCTTGCTCTCTTCACTTCATTTTCTTGTTTCTGCGAGTCATCTCTCTGCTCTCTCTTCACTCGGCAGGAACCCCATCCCTGGTCACATCCTCGACGTGCGCGCCGTCACCCGTTCGTCCCCGATGGATCCGCGAAGCCGCCCGTACGGGACCTTGTCAGCCTCCTGCTCCTTCGCCACCCTCGTCCTCACCAAGTGCATCGCCAAGCCCGCCTCCTCTCCAGCGTGGCGTCCGCCGCTACAAGTTCCTCGCCACGCTGCATCTCCTCTGCAACGAGCGGCAACTGCAGCCACTGCAACCACCCCGCGCCGTTGACTGCATTGCCTCGGCCCCTACCGTTGCATCCTCTGTTTCCGTCGAGAGAGCGAACACCTCGCCTGCGTTGACTTCGCCTGGGCCGGCCTCGCCTCGATCTGGAGTCGCTTCAATCTGGAGTGGCCCATCGACCTCCAGATCCACCGAACTGGGCCACACCGCTGCAGGCCCAGCAACCGGCCTCCTTCCTCTCCAGCTGGGCCAAAGCCCATGGTGAGCCACCAAAGCCCAGTGCCCAGCGTTTTCAGCCCGCATAGGTTTTTTTCCTTAGCTGCAATTTTATCAATTTCCAGGGAATTGCACTTTTGCAGATCAGCCCCTAAACTTCATGCATTTCATTAGTCACAAACGGTGCATCATATGTAAAAAGTTTAAAAATGAAACTTGCTTAGAATTTTGTGTAGATTAATAATTTGCCACTTTCATCTATGTTTAAAATGTTTAAAATGTTGTTTGTTTAAATTTTCTTAAATAACTCGTTAAAATGTTTTATTTCATAACTAAATAAACGTAGCTCCAAACTTAATAAACTTTATATGTAAATGGGGTAGAAAAATGCCTAGTTTATCATGGTGGCTTTACTTTGCATGTTTAATAACTCTAAAATTGTGTTTATCGCAGAACAGTACCAAACCTTAAAATTTGCACATGAGGAGTTTCCGGACTAGTTGCTTGTTGTTTCCGGCCTCATTTAAGTTTGCCTAGCTAGGTAGTTTTCATTATGCTTCACCTCTTGCCATGCTAAACAACATTGAATATTGTTGAGTACATAAACAAGATCGAACTAAATAAGTCATGTGGTGTTTCGTCAATATGCAACTCGTTGCATATTGATCTCCACTTAATTTGTAGAATTGCTTGTGCACTTTGCCATGCCATGCCTCATTAATCCGTACATGCATCATACTTGGTTGTGCATCATGTCATGCTTATGTGGTGGTTGTTTACTATGTTGTTTGCTTCTTTCTGGTGTTGCTTCTTTGGGTTGGTTCCGTTAACGTTGCGTTTGTGAGGACTCCTTCGACTACGTCCGTTTGTCTTCTTCATGGACTCGTTCTTCTTCCTTGCGGGATCTCAAGCAAGATGCTCATACCCTTGAAATCACTTCTATCTTTGCTTGCTAGTTGCTCGCTCTTTTTCTATGCCCATACTGCGATACCTACCACTTGCTTATCATGCCTCCCATATTGTTAAGCCAAGCCCCTAAACCACCTTGTCCTAGCAAACCGTTGTTTGGCTATGTTACCGCTTTGCTCAGCCCCTTTTATAGCGTTGTTAGTTGCAGGTGAAGATTGGAGTTTGTTCCTTGTTGGAACATGGATATTTGTTGGGATATCACAATATCTCTAATTTATAGTAATGCATCTATATACTTGGCAAAAGGTGGAAGGCTCGGCCTTATGCCTGGTGCTTTGTTCCACTCTTGCCGCCCTAGTTTCCGTCATATCGGTGTTATGTTCCCGGATTTTTCGTTCCTTACACGGTTGGGTTATAATGGGAATCCCTTGACAGTTTGCTTTGAATAAAATTCCTCCAGGAACGCCCAACCTTGGTTTTACCATTCGCCACCTAGCCTTTTTCCCTTGGGAGTTGCGCATCCCGAGGGTCATCTCATTTTAACCC
>NC_041384.1:441165525-441202662 GCF_002162155.2 Triticum dicoccoides
TCTAAGTGTTGGTCCGAACTAGAGTCCTTTGCAGCGCCACCTCGGGGAAACTTGAGGGCTGGTTTTAGTTGTACAGAGCGCTCATCCGGTGTTGCCCTGAGAACGAGATATGTGCAGCTCCTATCAGGATGTCGGCGCATCGGACGATCTTGCTGGACTTGTTTTACCATTGTTGAGGATATCTTGTAACCGAGATGCCGAGTCTGATCGGATTGTCTTGGGAGAAGGAATATCCTTCGTTGACCGTGAGAGCTTGTGATGGGCTAAGTTGGGACACCCCTGCAGGATTTGAACTTTCGAAAGCCGTGCCCGCGGTTGTGGGCAGATGGGAATTTGTTAATGTGCAGTTGTAGAAAACCTGAAATTTAACTTAATTAAAATGCATCTACCGCATGTGTAGCCGTGATGGTCTCTTTCCGGCGGAGTCCGGGAAGTGAACACGGTGTTGGAGTTATGTTTGACGTAGGTTGTTTTAGGATCACTTCTTGATCATAGTTGTTCGACCGTGCTTTGCCTTCTCTTCTCGCTCTCTTTTGCGTATGTTAGCCACCAAATATGCTAGTCGCTTGCTGCAGCTCCACCTCATACCTTTTTACCCCTACCTATAAGCTTAAATAGTCTTGATCGCGAGGGTGTGAGATTGCTGAGTCCCCATGACTCATAGATACTTCCAAAACTAGTTTGCAGGTGCCGATGAAACCATGCAGGTGATGCAACCGAGCTCAAGGCAGATCTCGATGAAGATCGTGTTCTTTATGTTGTTCCATTTCCAGTTGATCATTAGTGGAGCCTAGTTGGGACGATCGGGGATCTGTGTAGCTTTTGAGGTAGTCTTCTTTTATTTTGGGTTCCGTAGTCGGACCTTGTGTGTATCTGGATGATGTAATGCTTTATTCATGTATTGTGTGAAGTGGCGATTGTAAGACAACTATGTATCTCTTTCCCTTATGTATTACATGGGTTGTGTGAAGATTACCTCACTTGCGACATTGCTTTCAATGCGGTTATGCCTCTAAGTCGTGCTTCGACACGTGGGAGATATAGCCGCATCGAGGGCGTTACAAGTTGGTATCAGTGCCTTCCCCGACTTTAGGAGCCCCCCTGCTTGATCGAACCGCTGGCGTTGTTGAGTCTAGAAAAATGTTTTGAGTCATTTAGGATTATATATATCGGAGAGTAGGATTCTTTTTACTCCTCAGTCCCTTCGTCGCTCTAGTGAGGCATCTTGACGTAGAGTTTTGACTCTTCTCTTCTGAAATTTCACTAAAAAAATTAGGATCACACGGGTATCTTGGAATCGTCCCGATGGTTTTGTGACGAGAACATTGTTCTTGGTGCCTCCTGACATTTAGGGGTTGTGGCAGCGTCCCGGGGACTTGAGCTCCGAGGTGTTGTCGTCACAATTTTATCGTTGCAGTTCTGGAATACTTGAGTTTCGCCGACATCGAATATCTCTTTTATGCAGTTGTTGGTGAGATAACCTCGACGCCACCCAGTACTGGGGGCGAGAGTTCGGGAGTATTGCCATAACGCATATAACGGATGCTTTTCGAAGGTTGAGGTAAATGATTTTCGAAGGTTTCTTGGTTATGTGTTGAAGGATGACATATTATGCTTCCCCTGTATCCCCAACAGTTGATTGCATAACCGAGAGAATTTCAGGAGTTTATAAGTGGGAATTCAAGTAGCTCCTAGGATATCTTTTCGATAGATGTATGATATGAAATTGGGGTTCGACGTCTACTGGTCCGCCTATCCACGGTTGGTTTTACAGTGGTCTCGTTGTGTCTTAAAGAGTCCTTGGCTATGCTAACTCGGGGACGCTTCGTATGTCATGTGCACTTCATTGTACATGATGGTGATGTACGATCGAGCCCGTGTAGGCCCCACCACAAAAACTTCGGACGAAATCTCTATCATATGTTTGTTTCGGCTTATTTTCCTAGCCAATCCTTTGTTTTGTTTTGAGTTGTGGTATTCGAGTTGCTTCAATGTCAAGTGTTGACTCCGTACCTTCATAAGTGGTGTTCTCATATTCCTATGTGAATACTAATCCTTGTCGTTTATTGAGATTGTCATGTCAATTCTTTTGAACCGACGTGTCTCTCTTCAAGTGGATCCATTCTTTTCAACATCCGCAAGATCAACTCAAAGTCTTCTCAACATTGTTTGTCTCATCCGTCCTAAGTTGTCTTTGTTTTCCCGCCCTCCCACCCTTTTTCTTCAAGGACTCATATATCTTAATCAAGTATCCATCTTACTGATGAGAAGTCTCTCCATTCTTTTCCGTCAATGTTCGTATCCGGTGATTCTCATGAAGATTCTAACGGAGCTTCAAGTTCGTCATTCTTCATTCTTTTCTTCTCCGGTGGATCCAATTCAAGCTTTTGGTGTTGATCATATCCCTTTTCCTCGTTTCAAATACCTTCTCTTGCCGGTGCTCCTCATATTCATTCATTTCTCGCTATTCAATTGTTTCGGAGTGCTCAAGATATCTCGAAGATTCGTGTTTCCACTCTGCATTCGTTCAAGATCTTTCGAGGATGTTCTCTGATTCAAGTCTTTTAATTCAACCGGTGCAATCTATCTTCCAAGCGACCTTTTCAACGGTGTTTCTTTGAGTGGGCCCTAACCCACAGGTCTTTTTCCAGGATCTTACCTGACTCATCTTATTCTCCCGGAGCTTCTCAAATTCATTTCAAAGTTTGACGTAAGAATGAATTATCATCAGTCAAATGCCTTCTCCAAGATCCTTCATATTCTTTCATCATTGGTTCAATCTTCCTAAATTTTTTTCATTCCGGAGTGCCTCAACAATTCTGGTGGTGTTTCCCATCGTCATTCTCTGCTTTTGAAGACCGAAGAAAAGTTTTCCCTTGAATCTTGTTTCGTTCTATCAAAGATTCGTGGTTCTAGCGTTATGCCATCCTCTCACAATTGTTTTCGATTGTGAGATTTCTTTTCACCTATCCGGAGCAATTCAAGATTCTTTTCAGTTTGATTATCCGGAGCCCATCATCTAACATTTATTCATTCCATCTTTCAGCTCTCGTTCTCCAAATCTTACCGGTGCATCATTCAAGTATTCTCTAATCAGCTCGTCATCTCTTCGTTCACGTGTATCTAAATTCTCTCAAGTATCTTCGTTCTTTTTATAATTCTTCCCGATGTTTCTTTATCTTAATTTCGTTCATTTCCAATTCTTACGGTGGTTCGTTCAAGATTCTCTTCCATGGTTATCATATTAATTCATTCGTTGTTTCATCCTACCGGTGGTTCATGGAAGACATTCTCAAGTTTATGTTATATCTCTCTTAATTTTTTCTACAAGAATAAGTAATATGTCAAATCCGTTGATTGTCATCAATTTAATTGGTGAACGATAAGCATAATGTAATTCTTATTATTCTTTCATCCAAGTGATTAGTTCTTTATTCTGGAGGTTCATCCAAAATTCTTGGTTTCTTTTGCTCATCTTTCTTTTCCGGAGTTCCAAGTTTCCATTTTATCTCATCGCGGAGATCCATCTAAATCATTTCAAGGCTTCACCTTGTGTTTTCAACTTCTTTTTCCTTCCGTCTTCATCATCCTTTTTGTTACCGGAGTTCTTCATGGATGTTTTACATGATGGTTCATAAAGGATTTAATTCATTCTCGAAGTGTTCATCAAGATTCTTTTCAGAGGAGCTCAAGCATTCTTCATCTTGCTATCCGGAGTGCAATTCTTTTTTCCATATCTTTGGAGGTGGTATTATGTCATTCTTGATAATTTGAGTTCATGTTTCATGATTCACATGTTGTTAAGAATGAGGTATTTTAAATCCATCAAAATCTTCTTTGGAGTTATCTTGGGTTATATTTCACCTAAAGCCTTCCCTAAGGATTGTTGCTATCTATGGTGCTTATAAATAACCCAAGTTCTTCATTTATCCTCCCGGGGATATAAGTTTCTCGTCTTGTTAGTGGCAGAATTTCACCTCATAGTTTTGGGATGTTTTCCATAAGCCCACTACAAGCTTATTCTTTTCGTTGTTGGTTTTCCAACAATTCCATTCGAACCTTCTCCTAAAGATGCTTTTCAAGCTCATTCGAGGTAGAAGATGTTGTTTTCTTCTCCGTTCTTTTGTTCCGACGATCCATCTTCTATTATTTCGTTCCGGAGGCATTGTGTTGTTACTCTTTTCAGTCATCATCTCGAATTGTGAAGATCATGATCTTTTCATGCTTATCCTTGTAACCGGAGTGTTGTGCCCTCTGCTCAAGTCCTTTTCATCCTATCAAGTTTTTGCCTCCCTTCTCAACCAGAGTGCTACCCGAATCGGTTCTTTCTTATTCCTCTTTCTTAACGGAGTGCTTTGAACTTTGTTCATCTCCGTTGTATTCTTTCTTTCAATTTGTTCAACTTTTCAAGGTTCCTTGGTTTCACTCGTTTGTCAAAGAAGCAACTTAGTTTTACCTCTTATATTCCTCTTCCTTTTCCCTCCGGTGCCATCCTAGATCTCGGGACAAGATCCTCTCGTAGTGGTGGAGTGTTGTAACACCCCGAGACCGTTGCGCCAGGTGTCTTCCAGTTATTTGCTGTTGTTGTCTTGTCATTTGCTTGTGTGCTGCTTCTTGCCATGTCATCATGTGCATTGCATCTACATGTTTTCAAAACTTGCATCCGTCCAAGTTCCCCCAGTTCCGTCCATTGTCCGTTCCAAGGTCAACCACACTTGCACGCACCCGCGGCACGTCCGGAATATTATTTTATAAGTGGCCGGAAGATGTTCTCGGAATGGGATGAAAGTTGGCGTGAGGTCTTATTATAGTGTAGATAGACTGTCTGTCAAGTTTCATCGCATTCGGAGTCCGTTTGACGCCCCAATGGATAACAGCATTATAGTCGGTCAAAACGTCGGACGTTTTCGGTCTCTGGAAACCGTGCTGGGCTGCACCTCTCCCCTCTTCTCTCAGACCAACCCGCTCTCTACAGTCTACCTAGGGCCAGCCTACCCCTCTTTGTGCAGTGCATCGAACCCCTCGCGCGCGTCCGGAAGTTGTCCCGAACCCGACCCAGGGAGTCATCACCATTGTGTCTGGATCATCCCCAAACGTCTACAAAACGTCTCTGTTTTCTCATTTGGACTCCCTAGCCTATTTTTCCTGACCGTCCGATTACGATCGGAGGGACGAGTTAGCCCCTAACCTATCCTACTCGCTATATATATTAGTCTAACCCGAGCCCAAATCCATAGTTTCTAGGGATCCCCCTAGCTGTCGTGCCACTCTTCCTATCTCCTCCTCATCGGGATCTCTGCCCGATCCACCTGCTCCTCTCTTTCCGTGCCTGACCAACCCTCCATCCCAATGCACCCACCTCCTTCCTCGGCCCCTGCCCGGCGCTCCACCCCCAGGAAGCAGCAGCGCCCGAGCGCTCCTCTCCTCGCCGGTGCGCCCCACCTCCATTTCGGTGCCGGGAACGGAACCCCCGTGCCCGGATCTCGACACCACCGCCTTGCCTCTGCCCGACTGCTGCTGCAGCTCGTGGACACCACCAGCCAAGCTATCCTCGTCACCAGAGCCCCTTGATCTCGAGCTCCTCCGAATCGCAACCTTCCGCCTTGCCGTTGACGACCACATCCAGTAGGCCCGTGCCGCGCCCCGTCTCCCTTGCTCTCTTCACTTCCTTTTCTTCTTTCTGCGATTCATCTCTCTGCTCTCTCTTTGCTGGGCAGGAACCCCATCCCTGGTCGCGTCCTCGACGTGCGCGCCGTCACCCATTCGTCCCCGATGGATCCGCGAAGCCGCCCGTACGGGACCTTGTTAGCCTCCTGCTCCTTCGCCGCCCTCGTCCTCGCCAAGTGCATTGCCAAGCCCGCCTCCTCTCCAGCGTGGCGCCCGCCGCTGCAAGTTCCTCGCCACGCCACATCTCCTCTACAACGAGCGGCAACTGCAGCCACTTCAACCACCCCGCGTCGTTGACTGCATCGCCTCGGCCCCTAGTGTTGCATCCTCTGTTTCCTTCGAGAGAGCGAACACCTCGCCCGCGTTGACTTCGCCTAGGCCGGCCTCACCTCGATCTGGAGTCGCCTCGATCTGGAGTGGCCCATCGACCTCTAGATCCACCGAACTAGGCCACACCGCTGCAGGCCCAGCAACCGGCATCCTTCCTCTCTAGTTGGGCCAAAGCCCATGGTGAGCCACCCAAAGCCCAGCGCCCAGCGTTTTCAGCCTGCATAGGTTTTTTCCTTAGCTGCGATTTTATCAATTTCCAAGGAATTGCACTTTAGCAGATCAGCCCCTAAACTTCATGCATTTCATTACTCACAAACTGTGCATCATATGTAAAAACTTTAAAAATGAAACTTGCTTAGAATTTTGTGTAGATTAATAATTTGCCACTTTCATCTATGTTTAAAATGTTTAAAATGTCGTTTGTTTAAATTTGCTTAAATAACTCGTTAAAATGTTTTATTTCATAACTAAATAACCGTAGCTCCAAACTTAATAAACTTTATATGTAAATGGGGTAGAAAAATGCCTAGTTTATCATGGTGGCTTTACTTTGCATGTTTAATAACTCTAAAATTGTGTTTAGGGCAGAACAGTACCAAACCTAAAAATTTGCACATGAGGACTTTCCGGACTTGTTGCTTGTTGTTTCCGGCCTCATTTAAATTTGCCTAGCTAGGTAGTTTTCATTATGCTTCACCTCTTGCCATGCTAAACAACATTGAATATTGTTGAGTACATAAACAAGATCGAACTAAATAAGTCATGTGGTGTTCCGTCAATATGCAACTCGTTGCATATTGATCTCCACTTAATTTGTAGAATTGCTTGAGCACTTTGCCATGTCATGCCTCCTTAATCCGGACATGCATCATATTTGGTTGTGCATCATGTCATGCTTATGTGGTCGTTGTCTACTCTGTTGTTTGCTTCTTTCCGGTGTTGCTTCTTCGGGTTGGTTCCGTTAACGTTGCGTTTGTGAGGATTCGTTCGACTACGTCCGTTTGTCTTCTTCATGGACTCGTTCTTCTTCCTTGCGGGATCTCAGGCAAGATGACCATACCCTCGAAATCACTTCTATCTTTGCTTGCTAGTTGCTCGCTCTTTTGCTATGCTCATGCTGCGATACCTACCACTTGCTTATCATGCCTCCCATATTGTTAAGCCAAGCCCCTAACCCACCTTGTCCTAGCAAACCGTTGTTTGGCTATGTTACCGCTTTGCTCAGCCCCTCTTATAGCGTTGTTAGTTGCAGGTGAAGATTGGAGTTTGTTCCTTGTTGGAACATGGATATTTGTTGAGATATCACAATATCTCTTATTTATAATAATGCATCTATATACTTGGCAAAGGGTGGGTGTTATGTTCCCGGATTTTGCGTTCCTTACACGGTTGGGTTATAATGGGAACCCCTTGACAGTTTGCTTTGAATAAAACTCCTCCAGCAAGGCCCAACCTTGGTTTTACCGTTCGCCACCTAGCCTTTTTCCCTTGGGAGACACGCATCCCGAGGGTCATCTTATTTTAACCCCCCCCCCCGAGCCAGTGCTTGTCTAAGTGTTGGTCCAAACTAGAGTCCTTTGCAACGCCACCTCGGGGAAACTTGAGGGCTGGTTTTAGTTGTACGGAGCGCTCATCCGGTGTTGCCCTGAGAACGAGATTTGTGCAGCTCATATCAGGATGTCGGCGCATCGGATGATCTTGCTAGACTTGTTTTATCATTGTCGAGGATGTCTTTTAACCGGGATGCCAAGTCTGATCGGATTGTCTTGGGAGAAGGAATATCCTTCGTTGACCGTGAGAGCTTGTTATGGGCTAAGTTGGGACACCCCTGCAGGGATTTGAACTTTCGAAAGCCGTGCCCGCGGTTATGGGCAGATGGGAATTTATTAATGTCCGGTTGTAGAAAACCTGAAATTTGACTTAATTAAAATGCATCTACCGCGTGTGTAGCCGTGATGGTATCTTTCCGGTGGAGTCCGGGAAGTGAACACGGTGTTGGAGTTATGTTTGACGTAGGTTGTTTTAGGATCACTTCTTGATCATAGTTGTTCGACCGTGCTTTGCCTTCTCTTCTCGCTCTCTTTTGCGTATGTTAGACACCAAATATGCTAGTCGCTTGTTGCAGCTCCACCTCATACCTTTTTACCCCTACCTATAAGCTTAAATAGTCTTGATCGCGAGGGTGTGAGATTGTTGAGTCCCCGTGACTCACAGATACTTCCAAAACCAGTTTGCAGGTGCCGATGAAACCATGCAGGTGACGCAACCGAGCTCAAGGCGGAGCTCGATGAAGATCATGTTCTTTATGTTGTTCCGTTTCCAGTTGATCAGTAGTGGAGCCTAGTTGGGACGATCGGGGATCTGTGTAGCTTTTCAGGTAGTCTTCTTTTATTTTGGGTTCCGTAGTCGGACCTTGTGTGTATCTGGATGATGTAATGCTTTATTCATGTATTCTGAGAAGTGGCGATGGTAAGCCAAATATGTATCTCTTTCCCCTATGTATTACATGGGTTGTGTAAAAATTACCTTACTTGCGAGATTGCTTTCAATGCGGTTATGCCTCTAAGTCATGCTTCGACATGTGGGAGATATACCCGCATCGAGGGTGTTACAGCGCCCCCCTCACCAGGCGCACCCAGGTGGGTTATCCCCACCCGGTGGCCCCGCAGACCCTGATTCCAACTCCATAAATACCTATTTTTCCAGGAAAAAAATCAGGGAGAAATAATTATCGTGATCCATGAGACAGAGCCACCGTCACCTCATGTTCTTCACCGGGAGACCAGATCTGGAGTCCGTTTGGGGCTCCAGAGAGGGGGATCTTCGTTCTTCGTCATCACCAACCCTTCTCCATCGCCAATTCCATGATGGTCCCCACCGAGAGTGAGTAATTCCTTCGTAGGCTCGCTGGTCGGTGAGGAGTTGGATGAGATTCATCATGTAATCGAGTTAGTTTTGTTAGGGCTTGATCCCTAGTATCCACTATGTTCTTAGATTGATGTTGCTATGACTTTGCCATGCTTAATGCTTGTCACTTTGCGCCCGGGTACCATGATTTCAGATCTGAACCGTTTATGTTATCACCATCATATCCATGTTCTAGATCTGATCTTGCAAGTTATAGTCACCTACTACGTGTTATGATCCGACAACCCCGGAGTGACAATAGCCGGGACCACTCCCGATGATGACCGTAGTTTGAGGAGTTCATGTATTCACTATGTGTTAATGCTTTGTTCCGGTTCTCTATTAAAAGGAGGCCTTAATATCCCTTAGTTCCCAATATGGACCCCTCTGCCATGGGAGGGTAGGAAAAAAGATGTCATGCAAGTTCTTTCCATAAGCACGTATGGCTATTTACAGAATACATGCCTACATTATATTGACGAACTAGAGCTAGTGTCGTATCGCCCTAGGTTATAACTGTCTCATGATGAATATCATCCAACAAGTCACTGATCCAATGCCTACAAATTTATCTTATATTGTTCTTGCTAAGTTACTACTGCTATCATCACTGTTGCACTTGCTACAAAATTACTGCTATCACTGTTATCGTTACTATGGCTGCATTCACTATTATCAAAACTATCATACTACTTTGCTATTGTTCACTTTGCTGCAGATAATTAATCTCCAGGTGTGGTTGAATTGACAACTCAGCTGCTAATACCTTCAAATATTCTTTGCCTCCCCTTATGTCGAATCTATAAATTTGTGTTGAATACTCTACCCTCGAAAACTGTTGTGATCCCCTATACTTGTGGGTTATCAACACAGGTGGCACACAAACTAGACCCTGGTTGGCGAATGAGTTCCGCAATGCCAGCTAGAGGTACTACTCAAACATGTTGGTCTTCGGTAAATCCACACTTCGGATGCCTGAATGGCGCCTAGAGGGTCCACAATTCTCAAGAGTAACAAGTCTGATCTAAGCTTAATCGGATTTCTTCGGTGATGCTCAAGCATAATTCGGTTTTTAGGCTCTGGTTGTTTTTCCTCATCTGGGGTTAGTTCACTTCGGTGCGAGAGGGTTGCTCACATAAACACTTGTCTCAATTCATGCGGAGCAGCCAACCACAAATGGTTGGGGTAGGGGCCTATTTATAGCTAGAACAAAAACCCGTTAGGGCCAATATGATTGTTCTGAGGGGGCGCCCATAGGCGTGTTGACATGTTGAAACTATCGGAATTTCAAACACTAGCGCACTTGTATTGACTTGAGGGGCAAGTCATCCCACTCCTTAGAGATGAATTTAACCCGTGTCTCGAACTATGAACTTTGACATTAGAGCTAAAAGAATCGCTTGCAATGAGATGTTCAAGTATTCACTCTCTAAAGTAATAGGTTATGCTTGAAAACACACTTGAAGATTTTGATCTTGCTTCACATAGACCCCCCTCCCTATGACTTAGTGAAGAATAAAAGAAACTAACAAATTATTCTTCAAGCTTCAATTCTTCATGTGGCATTCCAGAGACTTCAATGTTCTCACAACATTTTTAGGGGTCATCACCCACTAGTTAAACCAAATCATCAAGGACTTTCACGTGTGTATACTCGCATACATATTAGTCTCTTAACTATCATTAACCATCCAAAACTCACAAAGGAGGTAATAGATGCACGTAAAACTTGGATGATGCAAAGAGAATCTCAATCAAAGAGTGGATTACTAGCTAGTGAGGGTTTAATCTATAGATTTATGGAAACACTACCTGTATAAAATCAACATATTACATACAATAGCATCAACACGAGATATTTCACTTCCTTTTCTATTTCCGTGTTACTTGCACACTTTTAACTTATGTAGAGTTACTCTTAGTGAACCTAGGAACCACAGTCTGGTTTATAGCATAAGAAAACACTTCCAACAATTTTTACTTACACTTCTCTTGGTGCAATGACTTGCCCCCTTGGGTTTTGGAGAATGTTGTCAGAAACAGTAAGGGACTGATTTATTTGCTAGTACACATAGAGAGAAATGGCCCCTAACATATTGAGAAGAATGCTACATTCTAATGATAAGTTTGAAGAACTTCACCGAGAAGTACCTGCGTTGTAGAGAAGAGAGAACTATATTTCGAGAGGAAACATACCGAGAAGATTCTGTGACGGAGTTGACCCCTTAAAATATTGCTGACTCAAAGCAATTTTTGTCTGGTGTGTCCAAAGAAGAATGACTGTAGTCGAGAAGATTGAAGGCGAAGCAAAGATGTAGTATTTGTTTTGTTGTTCTTCTTTCTCGTATTTGAGCCATAGGACCACCATACTATTAAGAGGGTATAGGTATTCGAGATTTAAGTCTGTTGTGATGCTTAGCCGAAACCTATGAAAGATTGATAAAAATCTCTTTGTGCTCCAAAGTTTTACTCGGCAGTGAGAGACGTTGTTCTTTGGACTATGAGAGATATCTTTCGAACCGAGGAGTCAGCTTTACTTGTTCCTCAACTAAAGTTGTGTTGTGCTCAAAATCTGACTGTTGGAAACTTGTCAGTTGGCCATTGGCTGGACCGCGTGTCCTAAATGGTCATTTCCCATCTGGGAAGGCTGCGACTATAAATAGCCACCCTACTCCAACATTTTTCATTGGCAGCTCCACTTGAGATTTTGAGAAGGTTGATTGAGCACCCCTCTCGAGAGATTTGAGTTTAAGATCCACCGAGTGAAAATCAAGAGCCAAAACTTAGATAGTGGTTGAGCATCACAATAGATCTGAGTTGAGAGTTTTTGTACCTTTTACTCTTGAGAGATGCATACACGGATGGATGAAGGCTTGAGTGTTGAAGAATAATTGCCTCCGCCAAGCAAAGTATTCAACAACCAAGATTAATTGTGGTTCACGAAGCAAGTCTGTCGAAGGTTTGGAGATAGCCAATAAGTATCTACCCCGAGTGAAATCAACCAAAGTTTGGTCTGCTTCATGTTGAAGGAGAATAGGATGGAGATAGGTTTGATCCTGTGTTCAATCACAGGTCCCTCCAATCAGACGTAGCTCTTTGCCGAAGAGTGAACTGATTTACCAAATCATATTTCGCCATCGAGCACCACCGATCAATTCTATTCTACTGGATTACTTTCCGTAGTTTATGTTTAGTGCTCTGTCTCGATAGATATTCCTCTGATCATTTATCGGCACCTCTATTCATTATCTGTGCCATGACTATGTTGTATAGTGTATTTCAATTTGTTGTTCTCAAAGTTGTCTATTTGTATGCTCATTTGTTTACCCTCTGGTGTTACTTTGTTATTCAAGTAAGTTATTCTCTGATGAACATCTTACTACTAGAGTTAGTGTTTATATTATTTTGTCTAGTTCATATTTTTCAGTTTATGTGTTTATCTTCTCTTCCTTTTGTGTCACCATTGTCATCGTGAAAGTTCTCTCTTACTGCACTCAAAAGATTATCATTGCTTTTATCGAAAGCTTTGCATAGTTCTTTCTATTTAGTTCATTTCTCTTCGTGTGCATGTGCTTATTTATTTTCAGTGTTCATGTTCCAATTCTACTTTCGTTGTTTTGTCTTGACAGATTTGAAGTTTCGAAAGAAATTCTAAATTTCCCGTTCACCCCTCTCTGGTCGATATACTCTCGGTCCTAACAACTTCTATTTTTATTTATTATGTATTTCAAAATACAAAAAAATCACATTATTTTTAATATCTTGTTTAACTAGCAAAGCTTATGGGGAACGTTGCATGAAAATAAAAAATCCTACGAAACTACAAAGATCTAATCTATGAGATGCATAGCAATGAGAGGGGAGCGAGTCTACGTACCCTTGTAGACCGAAAGTGTTAGCATATGTAACGGGGTTGATGTAGTCACACTCTTCGCGATCCAATCCGATCTAGTGTTGAACGGATGACACCTCCGAGATTGCACACGTTCATCTCGATGGCATCCTCCCCTTCTTGGTCCAGCAAGTAAGGGAGAGGAGGTAGATGAGATCGGGACCATCCCGACGGCAAGGTGGTGGTGGTAGCGGAATTCTGGCAGGGCTTCGCCAAGCACATACCGGAGAAACGTGAGAAAAGTTGGGAGAGGCAATGGGCAAGGATCAAGGGGTGGCTTCTCCCATGCACCTCCCTCGTCTATATATAGGCTAGGGGGCAGGGAAGGGTGTCCAAAGCCCTCCTAGGGCCGGCCACAAGGGAGAAATCCCTTTAAACTTGGAGATAACATCTTATCTCTAGATTCAACCCTTTAAATTTAGAGATAACTAATGAGACCTTATCTCTAGATTTAAATGACACGTGCCTTGGGGAATGGTGTGTCCAGCCCATGTGGGTTGTATCCCCACCCCTCGGTCCATGTTGGTCCTTCCATCCCGCACGATGGAACCCCGGGAACCTTCTAGAACCTCCTGGTACTCTATTGAAAATTCCCGAACTTTTCTAGAACCATGAATATGACTTCCCATATATAAATCTTTACCTCCGGACCATTCTGGAGCTCCTTGTGATGTCCCGGATCCAATCTGGGACTCCGAACTAAAGTCAGACTTTCCACTATTAATACCTCAACATTACCCTAGTGCTACCGATCGCTAAGCATGCGACCCTATGGGTTCGGTAATCATGTAGACATGACCGAGACACCTCTCCGATCAATAACCAATAGCGGGACCTAGATGCCCATATTGATTCCTATATTTTCCATGAAGATATTTATCGGTTGAACCACAATGTCAGGGATTTAGTTAATCCTGTATACAATTCTCTTTGTCCGGCGATATGTTACTTGCCCGAGATTCGATCGTCCGTATCTCCATACCTAGTTCAATCTCGTTACCGGCAAGCATTTTTACTTGTTTTGTAATACAAGATCCTGTGACTAAACTCACTAGTCACATACTTGCAAGCTCCTTGTGATGTTGTATTACTGAGAGGGCTCAGAGATATCTCTTCGTCACAAGAAGAAGAAGAAGAAATGCATCTCCTCCTCCCCCCTTCATTATTTACTTTGTTTCGGTCTTCGTGCCGATGAACTTTCTAGCTATAGGTGTCTTCAATCATTAGTATGCGTGAACAGTATGTGTCTCCCATTCGAAAGGGTTGCAGTTATGAATATGCACGCATTTGCATATTTATAACCGTAATTATTTTTAATTGTCCAACATTATCCATGGGCAGCCCGAGTATGTGTAGATTGGGTTCATTTTCCCATATGCTCTGCTCCGGATCCGATGCATAATTTTGTCAGTGCCTCCCTATTTTTCTCCAGGTACACATCCTCTATGTTTGTTGCCAAGACGTGTATCAAGAGAACAGCAGGGAGTGTTGGGGAACATAGCATGCAATTTCAAAAAAAAAATCCTACGAACACTCAAGATCTATCTAGGAGATGCATAGAAACGAGACGGGGAGAGTGTGTCCATGCACCCTCGTAGACCGAAAGCGGGAGCATTTGGTTAACGCGGTTGATGTAGTCGAACATCTTCACGATCCAACCGATCCAAGTACCGAACATACGGCACCTCCATGTTCAGCACACGTTCAGCTCGATGACGTCCCTCGAGCACTTGATCCGACAGCACGATGGCGTGGTGACGGTGATGGTGATGTGATCCGTGCAGGGCTTCGCCTAAGCACTACGATGATATGACCGGAGGAGTAAACTGTGGAGGGGGGCACCGCACAGGGCTAAGAGAAATCTTGGTGTGTCTTTGGGGTGCCCCCCATCCCCATATATAAAGGGGGGAGGAGGAGGTGGCCGGCCCAAGGGGGAGTCCTACTTGGACTCCTAGTCCAAGTAGGATTCGCCCCCCTTCCTTCCAACGGAGAGGGGAAAGGGGAAAGGAGGGAGAAGGAGAAGGAAAGAGGGGGTCGGTCCCCCTCCCCTTGTCCAATTCGGATTGGGCAAGGGGGACACGCACCACCTCCTGTGGCCTGCCTCCTCTCCTCCACTATGGCCCATTAGGCCCATTAACTTTCCCGGGGGGTTCCGGTAACCTCCTCGTACTCCGAAAAATCCTCGAACCTTATCGGAACCATTCTGGTGTCCGTATATAACCTTCCAATATATCAATCTTTACCTCTCGACCATTTCAAGACTCTCCTCATGAACGTGATCTCACCCGGGACTCCGAACAAACTTCGGTCACCGAAACACATAACTCATAATACAAATCATCATCGAACATTAAGCATGCGGACCCTACGGGTTCGAGAACTATGTAGACATGACTGAGACACATCTCCGGTCAATAACCAATAGTGGAACCTGGATGCTCATATTCGCCCCTACATATTCTACAAAGATCTTTATTGGTCAAACCGCATAACAACATATGTCATTCCCTTTGTCATCGGTATGTTACTTGCCCGAGATTCGATCTTCGGTATCCTCATACCGAGTTTAATCTCGTTACCAGAAAGTCTCTTTACTCATTCTGTAATGCATCTTCCCGCAACTAACTCATTAGTCACATTGCTTGCAAGGCTTATAGTGATGTGCATTACCGAGAGGGCCCAGAGATACCTCTCTGATACTCAGAGTGACAAATCGTAATCATGATCTATGCCAAATCAACAAACACCTTCGGAGACACCTGTAGAGCATCTTTATTATCACCCACTTACGTTGTGACGTTTGATAGCACACAAGGTGTTCCTCTGGTATTCGGGAGTTGCATAATCTCATAGTCAGAGCAATATGTATAAGTCATGAAGAAAGCAATAGCAATAAAAGTAAATGATCATAATGTTGGGTAATGTAGTAATTTCAAAAAAATCCTACGCACACACAGGATCATGGTGATGCATAGCAACGAGAGGGGAGAGTGTGTCCACGTACCCTTGTAGACCGAATGCGGAAGCGTTAGCACAACGCGGTTGATCTAGTCGTACGTCTTCACGATCCGATCGATCCAAGTACCAAACGCACGACACCTCCGAGTTCAGCACACGTTCAACTCGATGACGTCCCGCGAGCTCTGATCCAGCAAAGCTTCACAGGAGAGTTTCGTAAGCACGATGGCGTGGTGACGGTGATGATGATGCTACCGACGTAGGGCTTCGCCTAAGCACCGCTACGATATGATCGAGGTGGATTATGGTGGAGGGGGGCACCGCACACGGCTAAGAGATCAATGATCAATTGTTGTTTCTATGGGGTGCCCCCTGCCCCCGTATATAAAGGAGCAAGGGGGAGGAGGCGTCCGGCCAGGGAGAGGTGCGCCAAGAGGGGGAGCCCTACTCCCACTAGGAGTAGGACTCCTCCTTTTCCTAGTAGGAGTAGGGGAGGGGGAAGGAAAGGGAGAGGAGGAGAAGGAAAGAGGGGGCCGCCCCCCTTGCCCTAAACCAATTAGGTTTGGGCCTTGGGGGCGCCCCACACTCCCCTTGCCGCCCTCTATTTCCACTAAGGCCCATGTAGGCCCATTAAGCCCCCCGGGGGGTTCCGGTAACCCCCCGGTACTCCGGTATATGTCTGAAACCTTCCGGAACCTTTCCGGTGTCCGAACATAGTCGTCCAATATATCGATATTTACATCTCGACCATTTCAAGACTCCTCGTCATGTCCGTGATCATATCCGGGACTATGAACTACCTTCGGTACATCAAAACACAAAAACTCATAATACCGATCGTCACCGAACTTTAAGTGTGCGGACCCTACGGGTTCGAGAACTATGTAGACATGACCGAGACACGTCTCCGGTCAATAGCCAATAGCGGAACCTGGATGCTCATATTGGCTCCCACATATTCTACGAAGATCTTTATCGGGCAAACCACATAACAACATACGTTGTTCCCTTTGTCATCGATATGTTACTTGCCCGAGATTCGGTCGTCGGTATCTCAATACCTAGTTCAATCTCGTTACCGGCAAGTCTCTTTACTCGTTCCGTAATACATCATCCCACAACTAACTCATTAGTTACAATGCTTGCAAGGCTTATAGTGATGTGCATTACCGAGTGGGCCCAAAGATACCTCTCCGACAATCGGAGTGACAAATCCTAATCTCGAAATATGCCAACTCAACAAGTACCTTAGAAGACACCTATGGAGCACCTTTATAATCACCCAGTTACGTTGTGACGTTTGGTAGCACACAAAGTGTTCCTCTGGTAAACGGGAGTTGCGTAATCTCATAGTCATGGGAACATGTATAAGTCATGAAGAAAGCAATAGCAACATACTAAACGATCAAGTGCTAAGCTAACGGAATGGGTCAAGTCAATCACATCATTCTCCTAATGATGTGATCATGTTAATAAAATGACAACTCATGTCTATGGCTAGGAAACATAACCATCTTTGATCAACGAGCTAGTCAAGTAGAGGCATACTAGTGACACTCTGTTTGTCTATGTATTCACACATGTATCATGTTTCCTGTTAATACAATTCTAGCATGAATAATAAACATTTATCATGATATAAGGAAATAAATAATAGCTTTATTATTGCCTCTAGGGCATTTTCCCTTCAGTCTCCCACTTGCACTAGAGTCAATAATCTAGTTCACATCTTTATGTGATTAGTTCACATCTCCATGAGACTAATGCCCAAAGGGTTTACTAGAGTCAATAATCTAGTTCACATCGCTATGTGATTAACACCCATAGAGTGATCATGCTTTGCTTGTGAGAGAAGTTTAGCCTACGGGTCTGCAACATTCAGATTTGTATGTATTTCACAAATTTCTATGTCTACAATGCTCTGCATGGAGCTACTCTAGCTAATTGCTCCCACTTTCAATATGTATCCAGATTGATACTTAGAGTCATCTAGATCGATGTAAAATGATTGCATCGACATAACTCTTTACGACGAACTCTTTTTATCACCTCCATAACCGAGAAATATTTCCTTAGACCTCTAAGGATAATTTTGACCGTTGTCCAGTGATTTACTCCTAGATTACTATTTTACTCCCTTGGCAGAGAGATGCTAAGGTATACAATAGGACTGGTAAACAGCATAGCATACTTTATAGAACCCATGAATGAGGCATAGGGAATGACTTTTAATTCTCTTTCTATTTTCTGCTGTGGTCGGGTTTTGAGTCTTTACTCAACTTCACACCTCACAACATAGGCAAGAACTCCTTCTTTGACTGTTCCATTTTGAACTACTTCAAAATCTTGTCAAGGTATGTACTCATTGAAAAAATTTATCAAGCGTCTTGATCTATCTCTATAGATCTTGATGCTCAATGTGTAAGCGGCTCCATCGAGGTCTTTCTTTGAAAAACTCTTTTCGAACACTTCTTTATGCTTTCCAGAAAATTCTACATTATTTCCGATCAACAATATGTCATTCACATATACTTATCAGAAATGTTGTAGTGCTCCCACTCACTTTCTTGTAAATACAGGCTTCACCGCAAGTGTGTATAAAACCATATGCTTTGATCACTTTATCAAAGCATATATTCCAACTCCGAGATGCTTGCACCAGTCCATAGATGGATCGCTGGAGCTTGCTCACTTTGTTAGCACCAATCAACAAAACCTTCTAGTTGCATCATATACAACTCTTCTTTTAAGAAATCCATGAAGGAATACAGTTTTGGCATCCATTTTCCAGATTTCATAAAATGCGGCAACTGCTAACATTATTCAGACAGACTTTTAAGCATTGATACGAGTGAGAAAATATCATCGTAGTTAACACCTTGAACTTGTCGAAAACATTTTGCGACAATTCGAGCTTTGTAGATAGTAACACTACTATCAGCATCCGTCTTCCTCTTAAAGATCCATTTATTCTTAATGACTCACCGATCATCGGGCAAGTCAATCAAAGTCCATACTTTGTTCTCATACATGGATCCCTTCTCAGATTTCATGGCCTCAAGCCATTTCGCTGAATCTGGGCTCATCATCGCTTCCTCATAGTTCATAGGTTCATCATGGTCAAGTAACATGACATCCAGAACAGGATTACTGTGCCACTCTGGTGTGGATCTCACTCTGGTTGACCTACGAGGTTAGGTAGTAACTTGATCCGAAGTTACATGATCATCATCATTAGCTTCCTCACTAATTGGTGTAGGAGTCACAGGAACAGATTTCTGTGATGAACTACTTTCCAATAAGAGAGCAGGTACAGTTACCTCATCAAGGTCTACTTTCCTCCCACTCACTTCTTTCGAGAGAAACTCCTTCTCTAGAAAGGATCCATTCTTAGCAATGAATGTCTTGCGTTCGGATCTGTGATAGAAGGTGTACCCAACTGTCTCCTTTGGGTATCCTATGAAGACACATTTCTCCGATCTGGGTTTGAGCTTATCAGGATGAAACTTTTTCACATAAGCATCGCAAACCCCAAACTTTAAGAAACAAAAACTTTGGTTTCTTTGACAAACCATAGTTCATATGGCGTTGTCTCAACAGATTTAGATGGTGCCCTATTTAACATGAATGCAGCTGTCTCTAATGCATAACCCCAACATGATAGTGATAAATCGGTAAGAGACATCATAGATCGCACCATATCTAATAAAGTACGATTACGATGTTCGGACACACCATTACGCTGTGGTGTTCCAGGTGGCGTGAGTTGCGAAACTATTCTGCATTGTTTCAAATGAAGACCGAACTCGTAACTCAAATATTTTCCTCCACGATCAGATCGTAGAAATGTTATTTTCTTGTTAAGATGATTTTCCACTTCACTCTGAAATTGTTTGAACTTTTCAAATGTTTCAGATTTATGTTTCATCAAGAAGATATACCCATATCTGCACAAATCATCTGTGAAGGTCAGAAAATAACGATACCTGCCGCGAGCCTGAACACTCATCGGACCGCATACATCAGTATGTATTATTTCCAATAAGTCAGTTGCTTGCTCCATTGTTCTGGAGAACGGAGTCTTAGTCATCTTGCCCATGAGGCATGGTTCGCAAGCATCAAGTGATTCATAATCAAGTGATTCCAAAAACACATCAGCATGGATTTTCTTCATGCGCTTTACACCAATATGACCTAAACGGCAGTGCCACAAATAAGTTGCACTATCATTATTAACTTTGCATCTTTTGGCTTCAATATTATGAATATGTGTATCACTACGATCGAGATTCAATAGACCATTCACCTTGGGTGTATGACCATTGAAGGTTTTATTCATGTAAACAGAACAACAATTTATTCTCTGACTTTAAATGAATAACCGTATTGCAATAAACATGATCAAATCATATTAATGCTTAACGCAAACACCAAATAACATTTATTTAGGTTCAACACTAATCCCGAAAGTATACGGAGTGTGCAATGATGATCATATCAATCTTGGAAACACTTCCAACACACATCGTCAGTTCACCCTTAACTATTCTCTATTCATTATGCAACTCCTGTTTCGAGTTACTAATCTCAGCAACTGAACTAGTATCAAATACTGAGGGGTTGCTATAAACACTAGTAAAGTACACATCAATAACATGTATATCAAATATACCTTTGTTTACTTTGCCGTCCTTCTTATCCGCCAAATACTTGGGGCAGTTCCGCTTCCAGTGACCAGCCCCTTTGCAGTAGAAGCACTTAGTCTCAGGTTTAGGTCTAGACTTGGGCTTGTTCACTTGAGCAGCAACTTGCTTGCCGTTCTTCTTGAAGTTCCCCTTCTTCCCTTTGCCCTTTTCTTGAAACTAGTGGTCTTGTCAACCATCAACACTTGATGCTTTTCTTGATTTCTACCTTCATTGATTTCAGCATCACGAAGAGCTTGGGAATCGTTTCTGTTATCCCTTGCATATTATAGTTCATCACGAAGTTCCAGTAACTTGGTGATAGTGACTAGAGAATTCTGTTAATCACTATCTTACCTGGAAGATTAACTCCCACTTGATTCAAGTGATTGTAGTACTCAGACATTCTGAGCACATGCTCACTAGCTGAGCTATTCTCCTCCATCTTGTAGGCAAAGTGCTTGTCAAAGGTCTCGTACCTTTCGACATGGGCATGAGTCTAAAATACTAATTTCAACTCTTGGAACATCCGATATGCTCCATGGCGTTCAAAATGTCTTTGAAGCCCCGATTCTAAGCCATAAATCATGGTGCACTAAACTATCAAGTAGTCATCATATCGAGCTCGCCAAACGTTCATAATGTCGGCATCTGGTCCTGCAATCGGTCTGTCACCTAGCGGTGCATCAAGGACATAATTCTTCTATGCAGCAATGAGGATAATCCTCAGATCACGGATCCAATCCGCTTCATTGCTACTAACATCTTTCAACTTAGTTTTTCTCTAGGAACATATCAAAATAAACGGGGAGCTACATCGGGAGCTATTGATCTACAACATAGTTATGCAAATACTATCAGGACTAAGTTCATGATAAATTAAAGTTCAATTAATCATATTACTTAAGAACTCCCACTTAGATAGACATGCCTCTAATCATCTAAGTGATCACATGATCCATATCAACTAAACCATGACCGGTCATCACGTGAGATGGAGTAGTTTTCAATGGTGAACATCTCTATGTTGATCATATCTACTATATGATTCATGCTCGACCTTTCGGTCAAGTCTAACCCGAGTATTCTACGTGTGCAAAACTGTCTTACACCCGTTGTAGATGAACGTTGAGCTTATCACACCCGACCATCACGTGGTGTCTCGGCACGACGAACTTTGGCAATGGTGCATACTCAGGGAGAACACTTTTACCTTGAAATTTAGTGAGAGATCATCTTATAATGCTACCGTCAAACAAAGCAGAATAAGATGCATAAGGATAAACATCACATGCAATCAATAGAAGTGATATGATATGGCCATCATCATCTTGTGCCTTTGATCTCCATCTCCAAAGCACCGTCATAATCACCATCGTCACTGGTGCGACACCTTGATCTCCATCATAGCATCATTGTCATCTCGCCAACTATTACTTCTACGACTATCGCTACCGCTTAGTGATAAAGTAAAGCAATTACAGGGCGATTGCATTGCATACAATAAAGTGACAACCATATGGCTCCTATCAGTTGCCGATAACTCTGTTACAAAACAGGATTACCGTACCACTCTGGTGCGGATCGTACTCTGGTTGACCTACCAGGTTCGGTAGTAACTTGACCTAAAGTTTCATGATCATCATCATTAGCTTCCTCACTAATTGGTATAGGAATCACTGGAACTGATTTATGTGATGAACTACTTTCCAATTCGGGAGAAGGTACAATTACCTCATCAAGTTCTACTTTCCTCCCACTCACTTCTTTCGAGAGAAACTCGTTTTCTAGAAAGGATCCATTCTTAGCAATGAATATCTTGCCTTCGGATCTATAATAGAAGGTGTACCCAACAGTTTCCTTTGGGTATCCTATGAAGACACATTTCTCCGATTTGGGTTCGAGCTTATCAGGTTGAAGCTTTTTCACATAAGCATCGCATCCCCAAACTTTAAGAAATGATAGCTTAGGTTTCTTGCTAAACCACAGTTCATATGGCGTCGTCTCAATGGATTTAGATGGTGCCCTATTTAATGTGAATGCAGTCATCTCTAAAGCATAACCCCAAAATTATAGCGGTAAATCAGTAAGAGACATCATAGATTGCACCATATCTAATAAAGTACGGTTATGACGTTCGGACACACCATTACACTGTGGTGTTCCAGGTGGCGTGAGTTGCGAAACTATTCCGTATTGTTTCAAATGAAGACCAAACTCATAACTCAAATATTCACCTCCACGATCAGATCGTAGAAACTTTATTTTCTTGTTACAATGATTTCCCACTTCACTCTGAAATTCTTTGAACTTTTCAAATGTTTCAGACTTATGTTTCATTAAGTAGATATACCCATATCTGCTCAAATCATCTATGAAGGTTAGAAAATAACGATACCCGCCGCGAGCCTCAACACTCATAGGATCGCATACATCAATATGCATTATTTCCAACAAGTCAGTTGCTTGCTTCCTTGTTCCGGAGAACGGAGTCTTAGTCATCTTGCCCATGAGGCATGGTTCGCAAGCATCAAGTGATTCCAAAAGTCCACCAGCATGGAGTTTCTTCATGCACTTTACACCAACATGACTTAAACGGCGGTGCCACAAATAAGTTGCACTATCATTATTAACTTTGCATCTTTTGGCTTCAATATTATGAATATGTGTATCACTACAATCGAGATTCAACAAAAATAGACCACTCATCAAGGGTTCATGACCATAAAAGATACTACTCATATAAATAGAACAACCATTATTCTATGATTTAAATGAATAACCGTGTCGCATCAAACAAGATCCAGATATAATGTTCATGCTCAACGCTGGCATCAAATAACAATTATTCAGGTCTAAAACTAATCCCGACGGTAGATGTAGAGGTAGCGTGCCGACGACGATCACATCGACTTTGGAACCATTTCCCACGTGCATCATCACCTTGTCCTTAGCCAATCTTTGTTTAATCTGTAGCCCCTGTTTTGAGTTGCAAATATGAGCAACAGAACCAGTATCAAATAACCAGGCGCTACTACGAGCATTAGTAAGGTACACATCAATAACATGTATATCAAATATACCTTTCACTTTGCCATCCTTCTTATCCGCCAAATACTTGGGGCAGTTCCGCTTCCTGTGACCAGTCCCTTTGTAGTAGAAGCACTCAGTTTGAGGCTTAGCTCCAGACTTGGGCTTCTTCCCTTGAGCAGCAACTTGCTTGATGTTCTATTGAAGTTCCCCTTCTTCCCTTTGCCCCTTTTCTTGAAACTAGTGGTCTTGTTCACCATCAACACTTGATGCTCCTATTTGATTTCTACCTCCGCAGCCTTTAGCATTGCGAAGAGCTCGGGAATTGTCTTTTCCATCCCTTGCATATTATAGTTCATCATGAAGCCTTTATAGCTTGGTGGCAGTGATTGAAGAACTCTGTCAATGACAGTATCATCAGGAAGATTAACTCCCAATTGAGTCAAGTGGTTATGGTACCCAGACATTCTGAGTATGTGTTCACTGACAAAACTATTCTCCTCCATTTTGCAGCTGTAGAACTTGTTGGAGACTTCATATCTCTCAACTCGGGCATTTGCTTGAAATATTAACTTCAACTCCTATAACATGGCACACTGAACTATTACGAGCATTAGTAAGGTACACATCAATAACATGTATATCAAATATACCTTTCACTTTGCCATCCTTCTTATCCGCCAAATACTTGGGGCAGTTCCGCTTCTAGTGACCAGTCCCTTTGTAGTAGAAGCACTCGGTTTCAGGCTTAGGTCCAGACTTTCACTTTGCCTACTACGAGCATTAGTAAGGTACACATCAATAACATGTATATCAAATATACCTTTCACTTTGTCATCCTTCTTATCTGCCAAATACTTGGGGCAGTTCCTCTTCCAATGACCAGTCCCTTTGTAGTAGAAGCCCTCAGTTTCAGGCTTAGGTCCAGACTTGGGCTTCTTCCCTTGAGCAGCAACTTGCTTGATGTTCTCTTGAAGTTCCCCTTCTTCCCTTTGCCCCTTTTCTTGAAACTAGTGGTCTTGTTCACCATCAACACTTGATGCTCCTCCTTGATTTCTACCTCCGCAGCCTTTAGCATTGCGAAGAGCTCGGGAATTGTCTTTTCCATCCCTTGCATATTATAGTTCATCATGAAGCCTTTTTATCTTGGTGGCAGTGATTGAAGAACTCTGTCAATGACACTATCATTAGGAAGATTAACTCCTAATTAAGTCAAGTGGTTATGGTACCCAGACATTCTGAGTATGTGTTCACTGACAAAACTATTCTCCTCCATTTTGCAGCTGTAGAACTTGTTGGAGACTTCATATCTCTCAACTCGGGCATTTGCTTGAAATATTAACTTCAACTCCTATAACTTCGCACACTTGAAAGATTAACTCCCAATTGAGTCAAGTGGTTATGGTACCCAGACATTCTGAGTATGTGTTCACTGAAAAACTATTCTCCTCCATTTTGCAGCTGTAGAACTTGTTGGAGACTTCATATCTCTCAACTCTGGCATTTGCTTGAAATATTAACTTCAACTCCATGACTTTCAAAACGTCTTTGAAGTCCCGATTCTAAGCCGTAAAGCATGGCACACAGAACTATCGAGTAGTCATCAGCTTTGCATTGCTAGATGTTCATAATGTCCGGAGTTTCTCCTGCGGCGGGTCTTTCACCTAGCGGTGCTTCCAGGACGTAATTCATCTGTGGAGAAATGAGGATAATCCCCAAGTCACGGACCAAGTCCGTGTAGTTGCTACCATCATCTTTCAACTTAGCTTTCTCTAGGAATGCATTAAAATTCAAGGGAACGGTAGCACGGGCCATTGATCTACAACAACATAGATATGCAAAAAAACTATCAGGTACTAAGTTCAAGATAAATTAAAGTTCAATTAATCATATTACTTAAGAACTCCCACTTAGATAGACATCCCTCTAGTTATCTAAATGATCACGTGATCCATATCAACTAAACCATGTTCGATCATCACGTGAGATGGAGTAGTTTTCAATGGTGAACATCACTATGTTGATCATATCTACTATATGATTCACATTCGACCTTTTGGTCTCAGTGTTCCGAGGCCATATCTACATATGCTAGGCTCGTCAAGTTTAACCTGAGTATTGTGCACGTGCAAAACTAGCTTGCACCCGTTGTATGTGAACATAGAGCTTATCACACCCGATCATCACATGGTGTCTCGGCACGACGAAATGTAGCAATGGTGCATACTCAGGGAGAACACGTATACCTTGAAATTTAGTGAGGGATCATTGTCGGTGTCAAAACCGGCGGATCTCGGGTAGGGGGTCCCGAACTGTGCGTCTAGGCCGGATGGTAACAGGAGGCAAGGAACACGATGTTTTACCCAGGTTCAGGCCCTCTTGATGGAGGTAAAACCCTACGTCCTGCTTGATTAATATTGATGATATGGGTAGTACAAGAGTAGATCTACCACGAGATCAAGGATGCTAAACCCTAGAAGCTAGCCTATGGTATGATTGTTGTATGATGAAGTTGTCCTACGGACTAAAACCCTCCGGTTTATATAGACACCGGAGAGGGTTAGGGTTACACAAAGTCAGTTACAATGGTAGGAGATCTTGAATATCCATATCGCCAAGCTTGCCTTCCACGCCAAGGAAAGTCCCATCCGGACACGGGACGAAGTCTTCAATCTTGTATCTTCATAGTCCTGGAGTCCGGCTGAAGGTATAATCCGGCTACCCGAACACCCCCTAATCCAGGACTCCCTTAGTAGCCCCTGAACCAGGCTTCAATGACGATGAGTCCGGCGCGTAGATAGTCTTCGGCATTGCAAGGCGGGTTCCTCCTCCAAATTCTTCATAAAAGTTTGTAAACACCAAGAGTAGTGTCCGGCTCTGCAAAATAAGTTTCCACGTATTGCCATAGAGAGAATGATATTAACACAAATTTAATCTGCTGACGTATTCCATAGCGTGACATCACACTACGGCCAAGTATTTATTGAATCGTTTTCACTTTTCCACCTCAGCATGTTTTGCGAGGCGGTTTCCTTGGCACGTCTTGTCAAAGCAGAGATCGTGTCCCCTTTATTTATGGGATTCTCATCAGTATGGACGTGGGTAACCCAATCGAGCCCGTTAGCATGTATTCTCAATTAAAGGCGAGTCCCAAACGGTTACGGGGAGGGCTCCTGGTATTCAACCTCTTATAAAGAGACCAGGGCCTTACTCCTTTTCTCCAATCTCAAAACAAGATCGCCTGTCGCCTCGAGTTCCAACACCCTAGGCTCCAGATTCCAGGCGCTTCGGACCTTCGACAATGTCCAGTTCCGACCTTCAAGGCCGATGGATGCCTGACGGAGGAGGACGTGCTAAAGTTGAGAGAGGCTAAGTTCTTGACCGCCGAAATTTCGCATAGGTTGCCTGCTCAAAGGCAGGCTATTCCCAGTCCCCAGCCCGGTGAGAGCGTAGTGTTCATGTCTCACTTCCTTCGGGGGTTAGGCTTCCCGATGGATCCCTTTGTGAGCGGGTTGATGTTCTATTATGGGCTGGAATTTCATGACTTAGCTCCGGAGTCCATCCTCCACATTTCCTCATTCATCGTTGTGTGCGAAGCGTACCTCCGTGTTACTCCTCACTTCGGATTATGGCTCAAGACTTTTGGAGTGGAGCCGAAGATGATCGAGGGACGGCACGCAGAGTGCGGAGGCGCTATCATAAGTAAGAATGCTGATGCTCCATGGCCCGAGGGCTCCTTTCAAGAGGAGCTCGGCTTGTGGCAACGAGAGTGGTTCTATATCACCGCCCCCAGGAGCGCCAAGTGGGTGGCGCCTCCTGCCTTTCGCTCGGGTCCCCCACCACGGCTAGCATCATGGGTCAACAAAGGATTAGATTGGGGGTTATCCAAAGACGTGCCCTTGTTGCAGGGCCACATTAGGGATCTCTTAGAAAGAGACCTTAACCTGGTCAAGGTGACGCAGGTCATGCTGATTCGCCGAACACTGCCCGACAAACGTCGCTCCCTTCGTCTGTGGGAGTTTAATCTGGAGGGACCACGAGCTCTCCAGCATTTTATGGGCGCAACGCCCGTGGAGATGTATAAAATGTTCTTCGGATCACAAGCAATGTGTCCGGATTTGACCGAGGATGCAGGTTTAAGCTGCAATCGCCCGGATACTCAAGTAAGTAACCTTGTGCCCAGACTCGCTATCCGTAAAATTGTCATAAATTCGCCCCTAAAAAGAGCTATCCTTTTAAACAGGAGTGGATAGCGAAGGCAAAGCTGATCAGGTGTCCGGCTCCCCTTCCTGAGACCAGGCCGGATCCCGTGCTAGTCAGGATGTTGAAGATCGTGCCTTTGGAGGGAAGTGAGGGGGAGGACAAGGAAACTATGGCCTCCTCGAAGGAGGCTGCTCCGAAGGGAGGAACCGACAATTCCTCTCCTAAGGGGAAGAAGAGGGCCGCCTCTGACTACCCGGAGATCATGGCCTCAAAGCGAGGGGAAAATTCCTCATCAGAGGGTCCGACGCCGGGGAGATCCTCGGCCGAACTACGCCCTCTAAGGGATCAGCCCTCCAGCGAGCCGTAAGTAGAGAAAGATTTTCCTTTAGAGGGATGAGAGAAATCCTTGCTTTTTATCTGAGAAGATTAACCGAAATTTTACAGCTCGGACCTCCGCCCTTCTTAGCAGAGCTCGTCTTCTGGCGATCTTCTTCCGGAGATGATGGAGAGTGGAACGCCTCCCCCTGCCGTACCGCCTAGCGAGGCGGGCGACCCTGAGGTGTCGTCGCGCAGGGTTTCTCCGAATCCGGCAGGGGTGGAAGGTAGCCATATATCCCCCCCAAGGTTCTCCGCGTCCGGCCTTCAATGGAGGTCATAGGACGAGTCCGGCACCGTCCGATGCGTGGTCGGAGGAGCTGATGATTCTGCTGGGGCGAGCTTCTATCTCAGAGGAGCGCCGTGCATTGATGGGTACGGCGATTGGAAGGATTTCGTCCGCGGAAAGCGGATTGCATGAGGCCGTCAGAAGTTTGCTGACGGGTTTTGAGGTACGTTTGATATGTACTTCTTTGTCAGTTGCGCATAAACAAGATGCGCCCTGTGTAGATAGTAGCCCCTGAGACTCTGTGCGTTGTCAAAATTGACGACGCGCAGAGGATCATAATCCCAGGTCTAAAATGTCGCCTTTGTATATAGGTGGCGAAGTGTCCGAAATCGAGCCAAACTGGTGATTTTGCCGAACTAAAGCGTCAACTTGACGTGGCAGATGCCGACATCGCGCTCGTCAACGAGCGGCTTGATGAGGCTCAAGGTATGCAATTCCTCGGGCGGCATCTGGTAAGAGGAGCTTTATGTCAGTATCTTACAATGTGTGTGCTTGACGCAGATGGTGCGGCCGCCGTGGAGAGTCTTCGAGCGGAACTTGCCCGAGCTAAGGAACAAGCCAGGAAAAGTGATGCGGCTGCCAAGAAGGCCCTTGAAGAGCTGAGAGCCAAACAGGCTGCTCACTGCCGAAGCAAGAAGGAGATGGCCGTGAAGTTAAAAGGTGCTGCTGACCATTGCAAGTTTCTTGAGAAAGAAGACCGGGCGAGATAGACGGACTTAGAGAAGGTCGTTGCTGATGCCAAGGACGCTCGCTCTGCGATGAGAGCTGCGAAGGAGGAGCTGCGTCAGGCCGGACAGATTGCGGCTGGAAAGCCCTTTATGCTGCGAAGGAAGTTTTGCGATCCGAAGTTTGCTCCGTTGGACCGGATGTGGAGTGCGGAGGACACCTATCTGGATTTGGCAGCGAGTGCTGCTGATGCGACCGAATACTTTCAAGATCAAGAAGATCACGAAGTGGAAAGGCTTTTCTGGTCGCAGTTCCAGAATCCAGAGCGTCCACTGGCAGTGGACGATCATCTGGCTCAATGGGCCGAACTAAATAGATTGTCCGGACTCGCCATGAAGTATGTCATGGGTCATCTGTGGCCGGGGAGATCAGAGTTGAAAAGTTATTTCAGCTTGGTGCAGCAATTCGTTGACGCGGTGCCACGTATCAATGCGATGAAGAGGTTAGCATGCATAGAGGGCGCACGGATGGCTCTTGCCCGTGTCAAGACATACTGGGCAGAGATGGAGACCACCGTTGTTGCATCCCAAGATTCGGACAAAAGCCGAGTACCCTCCGAGCACTATTTTCAGGAAGTCCTTGAAGGCGCTCATGTAATAGAGGCGCGGTGCTCGAAGGATGCTATGTTCTGATAGCATATGTAATTATAAAGCAATATTTTGATGAATTGTAGTAGCCTTTTATACTTGTGCCTTCAAGTATTTGGAACACCTCCTGTGCGGCCGATTTAAGATATATATATATATATATATATATATATATATATACAAAATCTGAAAGATTGCAGTCGTTGGCTTCAGCCCCCACGCACATAGTGCGGGGGTGCTCGCAGAAGGCGCATTTTCACACTTAATCCAATGTCTTGGTCCTACAAAGGAGGTGATAGCGCAGCGAGCTAGGCAAACGGACTATAATGCTTTAACACTTTCACTTAGCCATAGGAGCTTGACAATGGGACTATTTAGGTAGCCCCTGGTGGCGACTGCGCTCGCCCGAATTCGGGGCGCGTATGTGCCTGGCCGGGAAACGGCCCTTCGTTAATGCGGAGGAACCCTACAGATTCCGGAGAGTCATCGAGTGGTTGACCAGTCTCACGCCATATCATGACAGTTGGTTTTCGGCTTTCTCTACTGAGGTGCTCGCCTGGCCGAACTAGGGCACAATCGCAGTAGTTCTCCTGGTGTCGCCTTAGCCGATAGAGTGAAACGTAAGGCAGCCGAACACAGGAGCTGGGCAACCCAACATTTGACCAAAATCATGACTCGGAGCTGATGCATATAGGGCCAAACTCGCGACGCCGAACACTCCCTAAGGTATTCGGTCTTTATGAGAGCGGGCGAGGTAACGCTCTGAGGTATAAGCCCCTAGTGTCCAGGTACGTGCAAGAATTCTGACGTGGCCACATGCCAAGACGCCAGCCTCCTCCTTGGTCATAGAACCAGGGGATGTGTATCAACAAGAGACAGTAAAAAAGGTTTACGCAGGGTCTTAATCTGAAAAGAATCCTTGGAACGGGTCCCTACTGCACGTCTGCGCCTGTGTCTCTGTTGTGCCGTATCCTGGACGGGCGCAGCACGACGTTCATATGTAAAAAGAGAGCAATTAAGTTGAAAAAGGGGCGTGCTGAACAAAAGTTATATGAAATAAACAAAGTGTAAAGTAAAATATGAAAAATTGAGCTTTATTGTCTCTTATTTTATACGTGTGAAGCCCCTAGCGCAGGGGTATATGGCCACTAAGACTTTATCAACGATACTTTTGTGCCGGACTCGTCTATCCGTGTCCGTGGTCTTAATGACATGTTCCGATGTTTTGGCTTGTGAAGCCATTGTATTGTGGGGCTGTTAAAGCGGCCGCACAATCCTCCGCTTGGGGGAGGTGTTCTCACTGCTTCCCCTTTAAGGAGATGATGCCACATGGACCGGGCATCTTAAGCGTAAGAGATGCATAATGCGGTATTGCGTTAAAGCGGGCGAAAGCTTCGCGGCCCAGTAGTGCTTGGTAGCGACTTGATAATGGGACGATGTGGAAAGTCAGCGTTTCGCGACAGAAGTTATCGGCAGAGCCGAAAATAACCTCGAGCCGGAGAAAACCCATGCCATGGGTGTCCGGACCTGGCGTTACTCCTTGAAAGGAGGTTTTGCTGTGGTGAATTCTTTTGGGGTCGATCCCCATGTGGCGGATTGAGTCCTGATATATCAGGTTGAGTCCGCTGCCACCGTCCATAAGGACATTTGAAAACTAGAGTCCGCCAATTATTGGATCGAGTACCAGGGCAGTCCAGCCCGGGTTCCTGATACTTCTGGAATAATCCAGATGATCGAAGATGATTGGTTTTGACAACCAGTGGCGGGATTCCTTTGGGATAGGCCGTGGGGCGCGTACCTTTATGGGCGCCGCACGTTTTGTTATGTGGAGTAAGTTTACTGTTTTTACTTCTTGTAGGAAATTCTTTTGTTTCCTGGTACTCTGCTTTTGGGGTTCGTCCTCGTCTTCGCTTGGTGTGTCGAGCCCCTTGTGTTCGGCGTTGAGTCTGCCGGATTGTTTGAAAACCCAACAATCTCTGTGGGTATGGTTAGCAGGCTTTCTGGGAGTGTTGTGTATTTGACATATCCTATCCAAGATTTTGTTTAGGTTGGACAGGTCGTCCCTGTTATCTTGGAGGGGCGGCTTTTTCTGATCCTGTCATGAGCTTTTGAATTCGGCGTTGACTGCCGTGCTCTTCGGACTTTTTTCCTTAGTCCGGCGACGGTCCTTATTGCGTCGCGGTTTTCCATTTCCATCCCTAGTTTCGGGTGTACTTGGGTCACTGGTGCTGCATCTTGCCAACCAGCTATCCTCTCCTGCGCAAAAGCGGGTCATGAGGTTTGTTAGTGCGGCCATTGTTCTTGGCTTTTCTTGGCCGAGGTGTCTGGCGAGCCATTCGTCTCGGACATTATGCCTGAAAGCCGCTAAGGCTTCAGCGTCCGGACAGTCGACTATCTGATTCTTTTTAGTAAGAAATCTATTCCAGAATTGCCGAGCTGACTCTCCGGGCTGTTGAGTTATGTGACTAAGATCGTCTGCATCCAGAGGGCGGACATAGGTCCCTTGAAAATTTGCTCAGAAAGCGTCCTCGAGCTCTTCCCAACTTCCGATTGTGTTTTCAGGAAGGCTTTTGAGCCAATGCCGGGCTGGCCCTTTAAGCTTGAGGGGTAAGTATTTTATGGCGTGGAGGTCATCTCCTCTAGCCATATGTATGTGGAGGATATAATCCTCGATCCAGACTCCAGGGTCTGTTGTTCCTTCATATGCCTCTATGTTTACGGGTTTGAATCCCGCTGGAAATTCATAATCCAGGACCTCATCGGTGAAACATAGGGGGTGTGCGGCACCCCTGTATTTGGGTGTGCCGGATTCTGATAATGGCTTTATTGCATTGCTTACGAGAGCTTGCTTTCTTGGCCCGTAAATGGACCTGGCTGGGCCATGATGCGAATCCTTAAGTGGGTCGCATGCCGGCTTAAGTGCGGTGCTGCTTGCCGCTTTATGCTGGCCATGGGGTCGTCTATCCGACCGTGTGGCTTTCTCACTATTGGAATGCGAGGGCTCTAAGGCCTCCTCGTCGAATTCAGGCAGTAGCTTTCTCTTCGGATAGCTTTTAGTGCGGCGACTGTCGCCGTATTTGTCTGCGGTATTGACTACTTTACTCCATCTGATCCTGAGTGCATCTTCCGCAGTTTTTAGCTTCCGCTTTTGCTTTTTCAGGCTGCGTGCGGTTGCAACGAGCCGTTTGTGGAGGTTCTTCTACTTCGTGGGCTTGTCCGGCGTAGGGTCGTCCGGAATGCCATTTTCGCTGGGGGAGGGATGTTCGGTTTCTCTATCTGGGTTGTCCTGTTGGGACGGTTGCTCTAAGGCATGCTCGTCATCTACCGGCTCATCCTGCTCTATGGTTGGGTCTTTATCGAGGCGGGGCTTGGGTCGGCGTTTACTCCGACGCTTTGATTGTTTTTCGAGAGATCGATCCCTCTTTCCATCCCCGTTTTCCTCGTTGTTGCTTCCTTTAGGGGTATCCACCATGTACACATCGTGAGATGAGGTGGCTGTCCGATGCCTTATAGGCGTTGGTTCTTGGTTATCTCCTGCATCGTCATCCATACCGTCGATGTCTTCGGAGTCGAAGTCGAGCATGTCGGTTAAGTCGTCGACAGTGGCTACGAAGTGGGTGGTGGGTGGGTTTTGAATTTCTTGATTATCTGAATCCCATCCTTGCTGACCGTAGTCCAGCCAGGGCTCTCCTGATAAAGAGAGAGACTTTAGAGAATTTAGGATGTCGCCGAAGGGCGAGTGCTGAAAGATGTCCGCGGCAGTGAACTCCATTATCGGCGCCCAATCGGATTCAATCAGTAGGGGCGCGGGGGGCTCGGAGTTCGGAGAGGAATCCGGCTCCTCGGAGTCACGGGCCATGCAGAGTGCGGGGCTGGAGTTCAGCTCGATCGCCTCTGAGATCGCAGCCCCTGAGGCAGCGTCCAACCGCTGATCCTCGATCGGCGCAGTAGGCTCCGAATCAATGGTCGGAACCGATGCGTGTGCGGCCTCCAAGGCGCTGTTCGGCGGCAGAGCTATATCATGCTCATCGAGACAGTGCGGCGCGCTTGGCTGTGGCTCGAATCCGTCGAAGATCAAGTCCCCGCGGATGTCAGCCGTGTAGTTTAGGCTTCCAAACCTGACCTGATGGCCAGGGGCGTAGCTTTCGATCTGCTCAAGGTGGCCAAGCGAATTGGCCCGCAGTGCGAAGCCGCCGAAGACGAAGATCTGTCCGGGGAGAAAAGTCTCACCCTGGACTGCATCGTTGTTGATGATCGAAGGAGCCATCGGGCCTAAAAGCGACGACACAGAGGAACTCTCAATGAAAGCACCAATGTCGGTGTCAAAACCGGCGGATCTCGGGTAGGGAGTCCCGAACTGTGCGTCTAGGCCGGATGGTAACAGGAGGCAAGGAACACGATTTTTACCCAGGTTCGGGCCCTCTTGATGGAGGTAAAACCCTATGTCCTGCTTGATTAATATTGATGATATGGGTAGTACAAGAGTAGATCTACCACGAGATCAAGGAGGCTAAACCCTAGAAGCTAGCCTATGGTATGATTGTTGTATGATGAAGTTGTCCTACGGACTAAAACCCTCCGGTTTATATAGACACCGGAGAGGGTTAGGGTTACACAAAGTCGGTTACAATGGTAGGAGATCTTGAATATCCGCATCGCCAAGCTTGCCTTCCACGCCAAGGAAAGTCCCATCCGGACACGGGACGAAGTCTTCAATCTTGTATCTTCATAGTCCTGGAGTCCGGCTGAAGGTATAGTCTGGCTACCCGAACACCCCCTAATCCAGGACTCCCTCAATCATCTTATAATGATACCATCGTACTAAGCAAAATAAGATGCATAAAGGATAAACATCACATGCAATCAAAATATCTGACATGATATGGCCATCATTATCTTCTGCCTTTGATCTCCATCTCCAAAGCACCATCATGATCTACATCTTCACTGGCTTGACACCTTGATCTCCATCGTAGAATCGTTATCGTCTAGCCAACTATTGCTTCTATGACTATCGCTACCACTTAGTGATAAAGTAAAGCAATTACATGGCGATTGCATTTCATACAATAAAGCAACAACCATAAGGCTCCTGCCAGTTGCCGATAAATTTTACAAAACATGATCATCTCATACAATAATTTATATATCATCACGTCTTGACCATATCACATCACAACATGCCCTGCAAAAACAAGTTAGACGTCCTCTACTTTGTTGTTGAAAGTTTTGCGTGGCTACTACGGGCTTCTAGAAAGAACCGTTCTTACCTACGCATCAAAACCACAACAATTTTTCGTCAAGTGTGATGTTTTAACCTTCAACAAGGACCGGCCGTAGTCAAACTCGATTCAACTAAAGTTGGAGAAACAGACATCCGGCAGCCACATGTGTGTGAAGCACGTCGGTAGAACCAGTCTCATGAACGCGGTCATGTAATGTCGGTCCGGGACGCTTCATCCAACAATACCGCCGAATGAAAGTAAGATGTTGGGGGTAAGCAGTATGACTATTATCGCCCATAACTCTTTGTGTTCTTCTCGTGTATATCATCTATGCATAGACCTGGCTCGGATGCCACTGTTGGGGAATGTAGCATGCAATTTCAAAAAAAATCCTACGAACACGCAAGATCTATCTAAGAGATGCATAGCAACGAGACGAGGAGAGTGTGTCCATGTACCCTCATAGACCGAAAGCAGAAGCGTTAGGTTAACGCGGTTGATAACGTCTTCACGATTCAACCGATCCAAGTACCAAAAGTACGGCACCTCCGTGTTCAACACATGTTCAGCTTGATGACATCCCTCGAGTTCTTGATTTAGTAGAGGGTCGTGGGAGAGTTCTGACAGCACGATGGCATGGTGATGGTGATGGTGATGTGATCCGCGCAGGGCTTCGCCTAAGCACTACGACGCTATGACCGGAGGAGTAAATTGTCGAGGGGGGCACCGCACACGGCTAAGAGAAATCTTGGTGTGTCTTTGGGGTGGCCCCCGTCCCCGTATATAAAGGGGGGCGCGCCAAGGGGGGGTCCTACTTGGACTCCTAGTCCAAGTAGGATTTGCCCCCTTCCTTCCAACAGAGAGGAGAAAGGGGAAAGGAGGGAGAAGGGGAAGGAAAGAGGGGGTCGCACCCCCTCCCTTTGCCCAATTCGGATTGGGCAAGGGGGGGCACGTGCCACCTCCTGTGGCCTGCCTCCTCTCCTCCGCTATGGCCCATTAGGCCCATTAACTTTCCCACTACTTCGAAAAATCCCCGAACCTTATCGGAACCATGCAGGTGTCCGTATATAACCTTCCAATATATCAATATTTACATCTTGACCATTTTGAGACTCCTCGTCATTTCCATGATCTCATCCGGGACTCCGAACAAACTTCGGTCACAAAAACATATAACTCATAATGCAAATCGTCATCGAACGTTAAGTGTGCGGACCCTATGGGTTTGAGAACTATGTAGACATGACCGAGACACATCTCCGGTGAATAACCAATAGCAGAACCTGGATGCTCATATTGGATCCTACAAATTCTATTAAGATCTTTATCGGTCAAACCGCATAACAAAATATGTCATTCCCTTTGTCGTCGGTATGTTACTTGCCCGAGATTCGATCGTCGGTTTCCTCATACCTAGTTCAATCTCGTTATCGGCAAGTCTATTTACTCGTTCTGTAATGCATCATCCTGCAACTAACTCATTAGTCACATTGCTTGAAAGGCTTATAGTGATTTGCGTGACCGAGAGGGCCCAGAGGTACCTCTCCGATACTCGGAGTGAAAAATCCTAATCTCGATCTATGCCAACTCAACAAACACCTTCCGAGACACCTGTAGAACATCTTTATATTCACCCAGTTACGTTGTGATGTTTGGTAGCACACAAGGTGTTCCTCCGGTATTTGGGAGTTGCATAATCTCATAGTCAGAGGAATATGTATAAGTCATGAAGAAAGCAACAGCAATAAAACTAAATGATCATAATGCTAAGCTAACGGATGGGTCTTGTCCATCACATCTTTCTCTAATGATGTGATCCGATTCATCAAATGACAACACATGTCTATGGTTAGGAAACTTAACCATCTTTGATTAACGAGCTAGTCAAGTAGAGGCATATTAGGGACACTCTGTTTGTCTATGTATTCACATATGTACTAAGTTTCCGGTTAATACAATTCTAGCATGAATAATAAACATTTATCATGATATAAGGAAATATAAATAACAACTTTATTATTGCCTCTAGGGCATATTTCCTTCAAGGAGGCGCTGCCGAAATTTTGCATCTGATCCAGAGCAGAGCATGGGAAAACGAACCCAATCTACACATACTCGGGTGGGATTAGGACCTATCTTTACCTATTAGCATGTGGGTTGCATGGACGTAATAAAACTGACAAATTAGATTAACTGATGAATATACATGCTGAATTATATATATATATATATATATATATATATATATATATATATATATATATAT
>NC_041384.1:441203368-441213095 GCF_002162155.2 Triticum dicoccoides
TATATATCTTGTGTGTCCAGTAGTTAGGCAAGATGAGTAATCGTGCGTGGATGTACACCGGTCACACTAGTCAGAAAGACATGACCAATGAATGGTTAACAAAAACCAAGGGTTTTGTGAGACCAGCATTTGCAAATGGCTAGAGAAAAACCCGGTGCCCCTGTGCTAGGTGCGACAACTTTCAGAAGAGGACAGGGATGAAATGGGTAAACACCTGCAGAAGTGGGGTTTTACAACCGGTTATACGGTGTTGACATTTCATGGTGAGTCTGCCCAGCATTCTAGGGCTAAGGTGGTTCGTCGTCACATCGACGAGCATGGTACCGGGATGGAAGACATGGTGCAAGACTTTGATGATGCTCGGGATTCGGACGATTAGATGGAGGAATCTGCAAAGGCCTTCAATGAAATGTTGGAGTCCTCAAAATGTCCTCTCCACAAGCACATTGAACTTTGTCAGCTGGATGCCATCTCACAAGTAATGTCTCTGAAGGCTCAATTCAGCTTGGGCAAAGAATGCTACGACATGATGATGACAATATTTGGACACTTTCTACCCAAAGGCCATGTAATGCCTGCAAACCTGTACCAGTCGGACAAAATCCTCCATGGACTTAAGATGCCCTATGAGAAGATAGATGCCTGTGAGAAAGGATGTGCCTTATTTAGGCTTGAGTATGCGGACTTGAACTATTGTCCCATTTGCAAGTCTTTTAGGTATGTTCTGGTAGACAATAGTATGGGTGAGAAGAGGCAGACCAAAATCCCCGTTAACGTTCTTCGGTATATGCCAATCGTACTAAGACTTCAACGTCTTTTCATGCTCGAAGAGATGGCCAGACAGATGACATGGCACAACATGGGCAAAAGAACCGAACGAGATGCAGATGGGAATCAGATGATGGTACACACATCGGATGGTTCTGCATGGAAGCACTTCGATGCATTACATGAGCAAAAGGCGGCAGATCTAAGGCATCCTTGAGTCGCCATCAGCACGGATGGGTTCAACGTGTTTGGTATGACGGCAACCCAATATAGTTGTTGGTCTATATTTGTCATTCCACTCAATCTCCCCCTCAGACAGATTATGCAAAGAAAGAACATTTTCCTGACATTGATAATTCCAGGGCCCAACTATCCGGGGAAGAATATGAATGTGTACATGCAGCCACTTAAGGATGAATTGCAAGAAGCTTGGGATGATGGGTTCAAGACATACGACACTACTAGCAAACATAACTTCATAATGTGTGTCTGGTACATGTACTCGATGCATGACTTGCCGGCGTATGCGCTATTCGTTGGCTGGTGTGTGCATGGAAGGTTCCCGTGCCCCGCATGCAAGGCAGCTCTTCAATTTCGTTTGTTGTAGGTGGGTCACAAGTTTTCTTGCTTCGACTTGCATAGACAGTTCCTGGATCCTCGCCATAAGTTCAAAAAAGACAAGAAGAACTTCATCAAAGGTAGAGTTGTCAAAACTTTGCACCACCTGTGTTGATAGGCCAACAGACCCTAGATCAGTTAAACACTCTCGAGCCAGATCCAGAGCAGCCAGGGTATTTCAAGGGGTATAATTCGGAACACGCCTAAACTCATAAGACATGCTTATGGGATCTGCCTTACTTCAAAGACCTCCTTTGCCCACATAACATCGACGTGATGCACACTGAAAATAATATCATCGAGGCCCTTTTTGGTACATTGTTCAGCATAGAGGGGAAGTCAAAGGATAATGCTAAGGCTAGAGTCGATCAGGAGGCTCTATGTGATAGACCGTTACAAAACATGCAAGAATCGAAAGGAAAGCAGAACTGGACGAAGCCAAAGGCATGGTTCAATCTTGGAAGGCCGGTTATGAGGGAAATTATCTTGTGGGTGAAAATGCAATTGATGTTCCCCGATGGGTATGCCACGGATCTAAAGAGGGGGCGAGTCTTAAAAAATTGAAAATATTTGGTCTCAAGAGTCATGATTGGCACATATGGCTTGAGCGGGTAATGTCGGTGATGTTGTGAGGCTTTATCCCTGAGGATGAATGGCTTGTACTAGAAGAGCTGAGCTATTTCTTCTGTGTTCTTTGTGCGAAAGAACTATCGACTGGCGTGCTAGAAGAAATGGAAGAGTTGGAGCCGGAGTTGATCTGCAAGTTAGAAAGTTTTGGGTAATTTCTCCTTTCCACAATTAAAAATCTTCAAATAGATACTTATTGTACTAATCAATGTTGTCTTGTTTGATTGCATACCTTCTACAGGTGTGAGGAGGGATACGAGGAAGCCGTGGCACAGGTTATCGATGCCAAGTGCAAGCGCCTACTACAAAACTTACGACACGAGGCTCGGGTGCAGGCTGTTCGAGACTACTATGCCTCGCGTGGTGTTAAGAAGGCCAATCCGTCGTGCCACAGAAAGTTTCTGAAGGAGTAGTACATGAAGGTTAGTTTCCTTGATTTGATTCGTAGGCGTAGCGCTCAAATTTCTCTTTACTAACTTAGGTGCCCCTGAGATGGTGTGCAGATAAGATGGATTGTTGGGAGGCGTTGGTGGATGAGTGGTGCTCAAACCAATGGCTAGCCCTCCACAACAATGCCAAGGACCAGCATGCCCAAATGGAAGGTGTGCCAGACCATCAAGGCAACGCTAACTTATATCAGTTCGGGCGGAACTGGGTATGTGGTTTACTTCATGATTCATGCAATTCATTCTTCATGCTAGCCTGAGCCCTTTAATTACTAATTTACTCTATTCCTCTCTTTTAGGTGCGACACAATAAGGCGGAGGTGCCAGAGGTGTACGACCTCTATGCCATGGCCCATACTGCCTTGTACAAGAAGGCCAAGGCATTCTCTGTGTCCGACCTCGATCATCCAGATAACTTCACCAACATCTCCTCCCACAACAAGCTCGTGAGGTACAGAGATGAGGGGAAGGCGAGGAAAGGGGAGGAATTTAACCCGAGCCAACAGTTTGATCCAGAGCTGGTGATGATATCTGGTGGCAGGAGGTCCCATGGCTCAATAGCCATTGGAGATGGACTTATACGTTGTCCTCGCACTCTCCCGAAGATCAAGGCGCCAAACGAGCTCATGTCCTGGGATAAGGCCTCATCCATGGCCAGTTGAGCTCGCCTTCGAGGTTAGTTATATAGACTCATATATATTTCCTCCATTACATTGTGTGTGTGGCCATCGATGATTACAATGCTAATGAGGTGTGGTGTTGCAGGCTGCTCTTCAGAAAGAGAGAGAGGCAACCCAGGCGCTTCTGCGGGAGAGGGACCGGTAGGTGGTGGGGGAGGAGAGGGAGTCGGAGAAGAGGACGACTATGTTGTTGGAGGAGGAGAGGTAACGGAATGAAGCGGCTCACCGAGCCATGTACGAGCTCCTCGTGGTAAGTTTCTTCTGCATATTAGCCAAACCATGCATGTAATGTTTGTTTCATTAGTAACTAATATGACTGACTCGTCAAAACCGAATGTGCAGTCTATGTGCGAGAAGACCGGTTAGACCCCTCCGCCGATGCTAGTCATTGCTCCAGGGACGACGGTGAGTTTCATTTGAATGGTCGTTAGTTACTAGTCTTAACATTTGAGTGTCATCATGCTAACGAGACATTGTAAATGATCTTTGGTGTAGCATAACTCCAGACAAGCATCGCACAAACCTTCTCCAGGTGTAACCAGCACGACCAACCCCGGTGCTTCACCTCCATGATGACGGTAAGTTTTCTCTAGTGTTTTGCTTAACAAATGCATAATGACCTATACTTAGCTTATTTAGTTCATTTATGACATAATTAGCTTACTTAAGTAAAAAATTGCGTAATAACGATTAGCTCATAAAATTCATATATTTAGCTTATTTTCCTCCAAAGTGACATAATAAGCTTATTTTTACCTAAGTTAGCCCTAAAATGGCATATACTTAGCTTTGTTTCCTCCAAAATGACCTAAGTTAGCTCTAATATGCTAAGTTAGCTCTAATATGCTAAGTTAGCTCTAATATGCTTAGTTACCTATGTTAGTTCAATAATGGCCTATACTTATCTTACTTATGTCAAAAATGGCATAATTAGCTTACTTAGGTCAAAAATTGCATAATAACCTTAGTAACCTCATAAATTTCATATACTTAGCGTATTTTCCTCCAAAATGACATAATAAGCTTACTTAGCTCCAAATGATCCATTTTACCTAAGTTAGCTCTAAACTGACCTATACTTAGCTTGTTTCCTCCAAAATGACCTAAGCTAGCTCTAAGTTAGCTCTAATATGCAAAGTTAGCTCTAATATGCTTAGTTACCTAGGTTAGCTCAATAATGACCCTATAGTTAACTTAGTTATGTCAAAAATGGCATAATTAGCTTACTTAGGTCAAAAATGGCATCATAACCTTGGTAGCCTCATAAATGCCATATACTTCTTATTCTTCTTCTTCTTCTTCTTCTTTTTCTTCTTCTTCTTCTTCTTCTTCTTCTTCTTCTTCTTCTTCTTCTTCTTCTTCTTCTTCTTCTAGTCTTCTTTTCTAACATTCTTATTTCCGATTTTTGCAGATTTGATTCACTTCACCGAAGCTTGCATTGTTGGAGTGCTTCTGTTTACTTTCTGTTTTGATTTCGTATCGATGAACAATGTGGAACTTGCTACCTATGGATGAAACTATGTATGTTGATATGTCTCTGTCGTATCTATAATTTTTTATTGTTCCATGCCAACATTATTCAACTTTCATATACTTTTGGCAACTTTTTATACTATTTTTGGGACTAACATATTGATCCAGTGCCCAGTGCTAGTTCCTGTCTGTTGCATGTTTTTGGTTTCGCATAATATCCATATCAAACGGAATCCAAACTGGATAAAAACGGATAGAGCTTATTTTTGGAATACTTGGAAAATTCTGGAAGAAAAATCCACGCGAGACGGTGCCCAAGGTGGCCACGAGGCAGGGGGCGCGCCCCTGACCCTCGTGGGCCACCCGTAAGGCGGTTGATGCCCTTCTTCGGCCGCAAGAAAGCTAATTTTCGGGAAAAAATCACGGCGAAGGTTTCGATCCAATCGGAGTTATGGATCTCCATATATACCTGAAATGGTGAAAGGGCACCAGAACAGAATGCAGAAACAGAGAGAGACAGAGAAATAGATCCAATCTCGGAGGGGCTCTCGCCCCTCCCATGCCATGGAGGCCAAGGACCAGAGGGGAAACCCTTCTCCCATCTAGGGAGGAGGTCAAGGAAGAAGAAGACGAAGGGGCCCCCTCTCCCCTTCTCTTCCGGTGGTGCCGGAACGCTGCCGTGGCCATCATCATCATCACCGCGATCTACTCCAACACCTCTGCCATCTTCACCAACATCTCCATCACCTTCCTCCCTCTATCTACAGTGGTCCACTCTCCCGCAACCCGCTGTACCCTCTACTTGAACATGGTGCTTTATGCTTCATATTATTATCCAATGATGTGTTGCCATCTTATGATGTCTGAGTAGATTTTTGTTGTCCTATCGGTGGTTGATGAATTGCTATGATTGATTTAATTTGCTTGTGGTTATGTTATTGTCCTTTGGTGCCCATCATATGATTGCGCGCGTGGATCACACCATAGGGTTAGTTGTATGTTGATAGGACTATGTATTGGAGGGCAAGAGTGACAGAAGCTTCAACCTAGCATAGAAATTGATGCATACAGGATTGAAGGGGGACCAATATACCTTAATGCTATGGTTGGGTTTTACCTTAGTGAACATTAGTAGTTGCGGATGCTTGCTAATAGTTCCAATCATAAGTGCATAGAATTCCAAGTCAGGGATGACATGCTAGTAGTGGCCTCTTCCACATAATACTTGCTATTGGTCTAGTAAAGTAGTCAATTGCTTAGGGGAAATTTCGCAACTCCTACCACCACTTTTCCACACTCGCTATATTTACTTTATTGTTTCTTTATCTAAACAGCCCCAACCTTTTATTTGCGTGCCCTTTATTATCTTGCAAACCTATCCAAAAACACCTACAAAGTACTTCTAGTTTCATACCTGTTCTAGGTAAAGCAAACGTCAAGCATGCGTAGAGTTGTATCGGTGGTCGATAGAACTTGAGGGAATATTTGTTCTACCTTTAGCTCCTCGTTGGGTTCGACACTCTTACTTATCGAAAACTGTTGCGATCCCCTATACTTGTGGGTTATCAAGACCTTTTTCTGGCGCCGTTGCCGGGGAGCAATAGCGTGGGGTGAATATTCTCGTGTGTGCTTGTTTGCTTTATCACTAAGTAAAAAAAATTTGTTGTTCTTAGTTGTTCTCTATTTTTAGTTATGGATATGGAACACGAAATACCAAAAAAATTAGGTGTACTTGCTACTCATGGAGATGGGGAACCTCCTAAAACCCTCGATGTTGGTTATGTGAAAAATATTATGTACTACTTTAATAATCCTGAGAAAACCCCATTCAATTATGTAATGGGAGTAACGTTGGATCAACGTCAATACTTTAGGGATTACCGCTTGACACAAAAAGGGAAACTATTATGGGATCAAATTCATATATTGAATTGGTATGCTAGGCAACTATGCTTGAGATATGATTATACTTGTTGCTCGAGGATGAAGGCTCCACACCTTCCCTTTTTATGCGAACTTAATGATAATAAAACCTTAGCTTCTTATGCTAATGGTATATATGATTACTATGATGTGGAACAAATAGAAGAATTTGTTGCTTTTACGTGTGCTTATGAAATTGAATCTATGTTTAAAGAGTTTGAAGATTTTGATGATTCGGTTTATAGACCTGAAAATTTAGCTATCCCTATGAGAATTATGAATACAATTACGATATTAATTCACTTATTGAGAAAGTCTCCGTTGTCCAAGAAGAGACTAATATTTTGCGGGAATCTATGGAAGAAGAAGTTGATGAAACTGTGAGCTCATTGGATGAAAAAGATGAGGAGGAGAGCGAAGAACAAAAGGAGGAAGAGCGGATTGATCACCCGTGCCCACCTTCTAATGAGAGTAACTCTTCAACTCATACATTGTTTAATTCCCCTTCATGCTTACCGAAGGATAAATGCTATGATAATTGCTATGATCCCGATGATTCTTTTGAAATATCCCTTTTTGATGATGCTTGCTATGCTTGTGGCCAAGATGCCAATATGAATTATGCTTATGGAGATGAACTTGATATAGTTCCTTATGTTAAACATGAAATTTTTGCTATTGCACCCACGCATGATAGTCCTATTATCTTTTTGAATTCTCCCGACTACACTATATCGGAGAAGTTTGCACTTATTAAGGAATATATTGATGGGTTGCCTTTTACCGTTGCACATGATGATTTTGATGAATATAATATGCATGTGCTTGCTGCTCCTACTTGTAATTATTATGAGAGAGGAACTATATCTCCACCTCTCTATGTTTCCAATATGATAAAATTGCAAGAAACTGTTTATACTATGCATTGGCCTTTACTTTGTGTGCATGAATTGTTCTTTTATGACATGCCGATGCATAGGAAGAGAGTTAGACTTCGTTATTGCATGATATATGTTACTTTGTGCTCACTACTAAATTATAAATCATTGTTAATTAAAATTGGCTTTGATATACCTTGGGATCTGGGTGGATTCATTACTTGAGCACTATATGCCTAGCTTAATGGCTTTAAAGAAAGTGCTGCCAGGGAGACAACCAGAAGTTTTAGGGAGTCATTTATTTATGTTGAGTGCTTTCATATAGTTTAAAAACAACAAAAGTAAAGAGGGGAACCCAAAACTTTTTCAAAAAGGAAAGCGAAAGTGAGAAAGATAAGCATTGTTGAAGTGGGAGCTAGCCTTGAACTTTGTTCATGCTCACGGAAACTTTATGAATCTTGATTACAGAAACTTTTCAATAAAAATAATTATCCCCTTGTACAATTTCTTGTATTATAAAAATAATGTGCCAAGGTTTGCCTTTAGGATGTTTACATTTGCTTGATGGTTTGTACGGTGCAGGACGGAAACTTTGGTTGTAGTGCACGATTTTACATTTTTTGCTGGAACGTCAAATGGCTCTGATTCTTTTTGCGCTGTCTTCCTATACAAATTGTTTATCGTTCCTAATTTTGGTAGAATTTTTAAGTATCATAAGTATGGTGAATGTTCAGATTATTACAAACTATTCTGTTTTAGACAGATTCTGTTTTTGATGCATAGTTTGCTTATTTTGATGAAACTATCAATTTATATCGGTGGATTAAGCCATGAAAAAGTTATATTACAGTAGACACAATGCAAAAACAAAATATGAGTTGGTTTGAAATAGTACTTAGAGTAGTGATTTGCTTTATTATACTAACGAATCTTACCGAGTTTTCTGTTGAAGTTTTGTGTGGATGAAGTGTTCGATGATCGAGAAGGTCTCGATGTGAGAAGAAGGAAGAGAGGCAAGAGCTCAAGCTTGGGGATGCCCGAGGCACCCCAAGTAAATATTCAAGGAGACTCAAGCGTCTAAGCTTGGGGATGCCCCGGAAGGCACCCCCTCTTTCTTCAACAAGTATCGGTGTGTTTTCGGATTCATTTCGTTCATACGATATGTGCAATCTTGGAGCGTCTTTTGCATTTATTTTTCTTTTTTCTTTTATGCACCATGCTGGTATGAGATAGTGCTTGGTTGATTTATAGAATGCTCTATGCACTTCACTTATATCTTTTGAGTATGGCTTTATAAAATGCTTCATGTGCTTCACTTATATCATTTGAAGTTTGGATTTCCTGTTTCTCTTTACATAGACAACCGCCATTTGTAGAATGCTCTTTTGCTTCACTTATATTTGTTAGAGCGTGGGCATATCTTTTGTAGAAAGAATTAAACTCTCTTGCTTCACTTATATCTATTTAGAGAGATGACAGGAATTGGTCATTCACATGGTTAGTCATAAAATCCTACATAAAACTTGTAGATCACTGAATATGATGTGTTTGATTCCTTGCAATAGTTTTGCGATATAAATATGGTGATATTAGAGTCATGCTAGTGGGTAGTTGTGGATTGTAGAAATACTTGTGTTGAGGTTTGTGATTCCCGTAGCATGCACGTATGGTGAACCATTATGTAATGAAGTTGGAGCATGAGGTATTTATTAATTGTCTTCCTTATGAGTGGCGGTCGGGGACGAGCGATGGTCTTTTCCTACCAATCTATCCCCCTAGGGGCATGCGTAGTAGTACTTTGCTTTGAGGGCTAATAAACTTTTGCAATAAGTATGTGAGTTCTTTATGAATAATGTTGAGTCCATGGATTATACGCACTCTCACCCTTCCACCATTGCTAGCCTCTCTAGTATCGCGCAACTTTCGCCGGTACCATAAACCCACCATATACCTTCCTCAAAACAGCCACCATACCTACCTATTATGTCATTTCCATAGCCATTCCGAGTATATTGCCATGCAACTTTCATCATCATCATATATATGACTTGAGCATTCATTGTCATATTGCTTTGCATGATCGTAAGATAGCTAGCATGATGTTTCCATGGCTTGTCCGTTTTTTTATGTCATTGCTATGCTAGATCATTGCACATCCCGGTACACAACCGGAGGCATTCTTATAGAGTCATATCTTTGTTCCAAATATCGAGTTGTAATATTGAGTTGTAAGTAAATAAAAGTGTGATGATCATCATTATTAGAACATTGTCCCATGTGAGGTTATCAAAATAAAAGTGGCCAAAGAAGCCCC
>NC_041384.1:441213318-441260483 GCF_002162155.2 Triticum dicoccoides
AGGCCAAAGAAGCCTACAAAAAAAAGAAAGAAAAAAACAAAAAAATGAGAGAAAAAGAGAGAAGGGGCAATGTTACTATCCTTTTACCACACTTGTGCTTCAAAGTAGCACCATGATCTTCATGATAGAGAGTCTCCTATATTGTCACTTCCATATACTAGTGGGAATTTTCATTATAGAACTTGGCTTGTATATTCCAACGATGGGCTTCCTCAAATGCCCTAGGTCTTCATGAGCAAGCAAGTTGCATGCACACCCACTTAGTTTTAGTTTGAGCTTTCATATACTTATAGCTCTAGTGCATCTGTTGCATGGCAATCCCTACTCACTCACATTGATATCTATTGATGGGCATCTCCATAGCCCGTTGATACGCCTAGTTGATGTGAGACTATTTTCTCCGTTTTGTCTTCTCCACAACCACCATTCTATTCCACCTATAGTGCTATGTCCATGGCTCACGCTCATGTATTGCATGAAGGTTGAAAATGCTGAAGCGCGTTAAAAAGTATGAACCAATTGCTCTGCTTGTCATTGGGGTTGTGCATGATGTGAGTATTTTGTGTGGTGAAGATGGAGCATAGCCAGACTATATGATTTTGTTGGGATAACTTTCTTTGGCCATGTTATTTTGAAAAGACATGATTGCTTTATTAGTAGGCTTGAAGTATTATTGTGTTTATGTCAAATGATAGACTATTGCTTTGAATCACTCGTGTCTTAATATTCATGCCATGATTAGATTACATGATCAAGATTATGCTAGGTAGCATTCCACATCAAAAATTATCTTTTTTATCATTTACCTACTCGAGGACGAGCAGGAATTAAGCTTGGGGATGCTGATACGTCTCCGTCGTATCTATAATTTTTGATTGTTCCATGCCAATATTATTCAACTTTGATATACTTTTGGCAGCTTTTTATACTATTTTTGGGACTAACATATTGATCCAGTGCCCAGTGCCAGTTCCTGTCTGTTGCATGTTTTTGGTTTCGCAGCATATCGATATCAAACGGAACCCAAACGGGATAAAAACGTACGGAGCTTATTTTTGGAATACTTGGAAAGTTCCGGAAGAAAAATCCATGCGAGACGGTGCCCGAGGTGGCCACGAGGCAGGGGGCGCGCCCCTAACCCTCGTGGGCCACCCGTAAGGTGGTTTATTCCCTTCTTCGGCCGCAAGAAAGCTACTTTTCGGAGAGAAAAAACACAACGAAGGTTTCGATCCAATCGGAGTTACGGATCTCCATATATATCCGAAACGGTGAAAGGGCACCAGAACAGAACGCAGAAACAGAGAGAGACAAAGAGACAGATCCAATCTCTGAGGGGCTCTCGCCACTCCCATGCCATGGAGGCCAAGGACCAGAGGGGAAACCCTTCTCCCATCTAGGGAGGAGGTCAAGGAAGAAGAATACGAAGGGGCCCCCTCTCCCCTTCTCTTCCGGTGGCGCCGGGACGCTGCCGTGGCCATCATCATCATCACCGCGATCTACTCCAACACCTCTGCCATCTTCACCAACATCTCCATCACCTTCCTCCCTCTATCTACAGCGGTCCACTCTTCCGCAACCCGCTGTACCCTGTGCTTGAACATGGTCCTTTATGCTTCGTATTATTATCCAATGATGTGTTGCCATCTTATGATGTCTGAGTAGATTTTCATTGTTCTATCGGTGGTTGATGAATTGCTATGATTGATTTAATTTGCTTGTGGTTATGTTTCTGTCCTTTGGTGCCCATCATATGATTGCGTGCATGGATCACACCATAGGGTTAGTTGTATGTTGATAGGACTATGTATTGGAGGGCAAGAGTGACAGAAGCTTCAACCTAGCATAGAAATTGATGCATACGGGATTGAAGGGGGACCAATATACCTTAATGCTATGGTTGGGTTTTACCTTAATGAACATTAGTAGTTGCGGATGCTTGCTAGTAGTTCCAATCATAAGTGCATAGACTTCCAAGTTAGGGATGACATGCTAGCAGTGGCCTCTCCCACATAATACTTGCTATCGGTCTAGTAAAGTAGTCAATTGCTTAGGGGTAATTTCGCAACTCCTACCACCACTTTTCCACACTCTCTATATTTACTTTATTGTTTCTTTATCTAAACATCCCCTACCTTTTATTTGCGTGCCCTTTATTATCTTGCAAACCTATCCAAAAACACCTACAAAGTACTTCTAGTTTCATACTTGTTCTAGGTAAGGCGAACATCAAGCGTGCGTAGAGTTGTATCGGTGGTCGATAGAACTTGAGGAATATTTGTTCTACCTTTAGATCCTCGTTGGGTTCGACACTCTTACTTATCGAAAACTGTTGCGATCCCCTATACTTGTGGGTTATCATATGTATGGATGAAACTTATGTGTTGCATATCATATATTTGTTGTGAGACTTGCTCATATTGTTTGCCCTATGAAATATATCATATATTTGCTGTGAAAATGCTTGGATATAACAAAAAATAGAATAAAAGAGGCAATATAGGCACTTTGTCGTCTGCCACCGACGGCAAAGGGCTCTTTCTCATCTACCAATGACGGCAAAAGTACACATGGCAGCAACATGTGCAACCTGGGAGCACTGAGTCTAAGCCATTTGGTTACTTTGCCGTCGGTGGCAGACGACAAAGGCTGGTGTGTGCTACCGCTTGAGTTTGTGTTGCTTTTTCCCTTGAAGAGGAAAGGGTGATGCATCAAAGTAGAGTAAGTATTTCCCTCAACTTTTGATAACAAGGTATCAATCTAGTAGGAGACAACGCACAAGCCACCAAATACCTGCACAAACAAACACCAACTGGCACCCAACGCGACAAAGGGGTTGTCAACCCCTTCACGGTTATTTGTGAAGTGAGATCTGATATAGATGGATAAATGGTAAAGTAAATATTTTTGGTATTTTTGGTTTATGGAATGGAAAGTAAAAGATTGCAAAGAAAGTAAATAGGAAACTAAAATTGTAGACAGTAAACTTATATGATGGAAAGTAGACCCGGGGGCCATATGTTTCACTAGAGGCTTCTCTCAAGATAGAAAATATTACGGTGGGTGAACAAATTACTGCCGAGCAATTGATAGAAAAGTGCAAAGTTATGACGATATCTAAGGCAGTGATCGTGAATATATGCATCAAGTCTGTATCAAGTAGACCGACTCCTGCCTGCATCTACTACTATTACTCCACACATCGACCGACTCCTGCCTGCATCTAGAGGATTAAGTTCACAGAACAGAGTAATGCATTGAGTAAGATGACATGATGTAGCGGGATAAACTCAACCAATATGATGAAAACCCCATCTTCTTATCCTCGATGGCAAAAATACAATACGCGTCGGTTCCCCTTCTGTCACTAGGATCGAGCACCGCAAGATTGAACCCAAAGCTAAGCACTTCTCCCATTGCAAGAAAAACCAATCTAGTTGGCCAAACCAAATCGATAGTTTGAAGAGACTTGCAAAGATATACAATCATGCATATAAGAATTCAGAGGAGATTCAAATAATATGCATAGATAAGCTGATAATAAATCCACAATTCATCGGATCTCGGCAAACACACTGCAAAAAAGTATTACATCGAATAGATCTCCAAGAACATTGAGGAGAACATGATATTGACAACCAAAGAGAGAAGAAGCCATCTAGCTACTAGCTATGGACCCGTAGGTCTATGGTAAACCACTAGCGCTTCATCGGAGAGGCAATGGTGTTGATGTAGAAGCCCTTCGTGATTGAATCCCTCTCTGGCAGGACACCAAAAAAGGCCCCTAGATGGGATCTCACGGGTACAAAAGGTTGTGGCGGTGGAAAAGTGGTTTCGTGGCTCCCCTGGAAGGTTTTGGGGTATTTGAGAATATATAGGCGGAAGAAATAGGTCGGTGGAGTCACAAGGGGCCCACAAGGGTGGGGGGCGCGCCCTACAACCTTGTGGCCACCTCGTGGCTTTCCTAACATGCACTCTGAGCCCTCTGGATGTCTTCTGGCCCAAGAAAAATCATCGCGGAAGTTTCATTCCGTTTGGTATTCCTTTTTTGCGAAACTCTAAAATAAGGAAAGAAATAGGAACTAGCACTAGGCTCTAGGTTAATAGGTTAGTCCCAAATATAATATAAAATAGCATATTTAATGCATATAAAACATCCAAAACAGATAATATAATAGCATGGAACAATCAAAAATTATAGATAATTTGGAGACGTATCAGGCATCCCCAGGCTTAATTCCTGCTCGTCCTCGAGTAGGTAAATGATAAAAACAGAATTTTTGATATGGAATGCTACCTAACATATTTATCCTTGTAATTCTCTTTATTGTGGCATGAATATTCAGATCCATATGATTCAAAACAAAAGTTTAATATTGACATAAAAACAATAATACTTCAAGCATACTAACAAAATGATTATGTCTTCTCAAAATAACATGGCCAAAGAAAGCTTATCCCTACAAAATTATATAGTCTGGCTATGCTCCATCTTCATCACACAAAATATTCAAATAATGCACAACCTCGATGACAAGCCAAGCAATTGTTTCATACTTTTGATGTTCTCAAACTTTTTCAACTTTCATGCAATACATAAGTGTGAGCCATGGACATAGCACTATAGTTGGAATAGAAGGTGGTTGTGGAGAAGACAAAAAAGAAGGAGATAGTCTCATATCAACTAGGCGTATCAACAGGCTATGGAGATGCCCATCAATAGATATCAATGTGAGTGAGTAGGGATTGTCATGCAACTGATGCACTAGAGATATAAGTTTATGAAAGCTCAAAAAGAAAACTAAGTGGGTGTGCATCCAAATTGCTTGCTCATGAAGACCTAGGGAATTTTGAGGAAGCCCATCGTTGGAATATACAAGCCAAGTTCTATAATGAAAAATTCCCACTAGTATATGAAAGTGACAATATAGGAGACTCTCTATCATGAAGATCATGGTGCTACTTTGAAGCACAAGTGTGGCAAAAGGATAGTAACATTGTCCCTTCTCTCTTTTCTCTTTTTTGGCCTTCTCTTTTTATTTGGCCTTTCTCTTTTTTTTATTTCCTCACATGGGACAATGCTCTAATAATGAACATCATCACATTTTTATTTACTTACAACTCAAAAATTACAACTTGATACTAGAAACAAAATATGACTCTATATGAATGCCTCCGGTGGAGTACCAGGATGTGCAATGAATCAAGAGCTACATGTATATAAAAAATGATGAACGGTGGCTTTGCCACAAATACGATGTCAACTACATGATCATGCATAGCAATATGACAATTATGGAGTGTGTCATATAAATGAAACGGTGGAAAGTTGCATGGCAATATATCTCGGAATGGCTATGGAAATGCCATAATAGGTAGGTATGGTGGCTGTTTTGAGGAAGGTATATGGTGGGTTTATGGTACCGGCGAAAGTTGCACGGCACAAGAGAGGCTAGCAATGGCGGAAAGGCGAGAGTGCGTATAATCCATGGACTCAACATTAGTCATAGAGAACTCACATACTTATTGCAAAAATCTATTAGTCATTGAAACAAAGTACTACGCACATGCTCCTAGGGGAATAGATTGGTAGGAAAAGACCATCGCTCGTCCCCGACCGCCACTCATAAGGAAGACAATCAAAAAATATCCCATGCTCCAACTTCGTTACATAACGGTTCACCATACATGCATGCTACGGGACTCACAAACCTTAACACAAGTATTTCTCAAATTCACAACTGATTACTAGCATGACTCTAATATCACCATCCTCATATCTCAAAAGAATCACAAGGAATCAAACTTCTGATATTATTCAATGCACTTTATATGAATTTTTTTATTATATCCCTCTTGGATGCCTATCATATTAGGACTAATTTTATAAACAAAGCAAATTACCATGCTGTTTTAAAGACTCTCAAAATAATATAAGTGAGGTACGAGAGTTCATCAATTTCTATAAAATAAAACCACCGACGTGCTCTAAAAAGATATAAGTGAAGCACTAGAGCAAATTTGCCTAGCTCAAAAGATATAAGTGAAGCACATAGAGTATTCTAATAAATCATGATTCATGCGTTTCTCTCTCAAAAGGTGTGTACAACAAGGATGATTGTGGCAAACTAAAAAGCAAAGACTCAAATCATACAAGACGCTCCAAGCAAAACACATATCATGTGGTGAATAAAAATATAGCCCCAAGTAAAGTTACCAATAGACGAAGACGAAAGAGGGGATGCCTTCCGGGGCATCCCCAAGCTTAGGCTCTTGTTTGTCCTTGAATATTACCTTGGGGTGCCTTGGGCATCCCCAAGCTTAGGCTCTTACCACTCTTTATTCCATAGTCCATCAAATCCTTACCCAAAACTTGAAAACTTCACAACACAAAACTCAACAGAAAATCTCGTAAGCTCCGTTAGTATAAGAAAATAAATTACCACTTTTGGTACTGTTGTGAACTCATTCTTTATTTAGATTGGTGTAATATCTACTGTATTCCAACTTTTCCATGGTCCATACCCCTCGATACTAGCCATAGATGCATCAAAATAAGCAAAACAACATGCGAAAAAACAGAATCTGTTAAAAACAGAACAGTCTGTAGCAAATCTGAAAATTTCGAATACTTCTATAACTCCAAAAATCCTGAGAATTTAGGAAGACCTAACAATTTGTTTATAATCTTATGATAATATAATCAGTATTTTATTGCACTGCTGCTAAAAATGAAAATTAATTTCCTGAGTGCAAAAGTTACTGTTTTTCAGCAAGATCAAATCAACTATCATCGTAAGCTATCCCAAAGGTCTTAGTTGGCACAAACACTAATTAAAACACAAAACCACATCTAACCAGAGGCTATATGAATTATTTAATGCAAAATAGAACCTAAAAAGAAAAAAAGAAAAATAAAATTGGGTTGCCTCCCAACAAGCGCTATTGTTTAACGCCCTTAGCTAGGCATAAAGCACGAATAGATCTAGGTATTATCATCCTTGGCATGCAATCCATAAGTGGCTATCATAATAGATTCATAAGGCAATTTAATTTTCTTTCTAGGGAAGTGTTCCATGCCTTTCCTTAACGGAAATTGAAATCTAATGTTTCTTTCTTTCATATCAATAATTGCACCAATCATTCTAAGGAAAGGTCTACCAAGAATAATAGGGCATGTAGGATTGCAATCTATATCAAGAACAATGAAATCTACAGGCACATAATTCCTATTTGCAACAATAATAACATCATTAATACTTCCCATAGGTTTCTTAATAGTGGAATCCGCAAGATGCAAATTTAAAGAACAATCATCAAATTCACGGAAACCTAACACATCACATAAAGTTTTTGGAATCGTGGAAAACTAGCACCCAAATCACACAAAGCATGGCATTCATAATATTTAATATTAATCTTAATAGTAGTTTCCCACTTATCATAAAGTTTTCTAGGGATAGAAACTTCCAATTCAAGCTTTTCTTCAAAAGGTTGCATCATAGCATCAACGATATGTTTAATAAAAGCTTTGTTTTGATTATAAGTATGAGGAGAATTCAACATGGATTGCAACAAGGAAATACAATCTATTAAAGAACAATTATCATAATTAAATTTATTGAAATCCAAAAGAGTGGGTTCATTGCTATCTAAAGTTTTGACCGCTCCAATCCCACTTTTATCAATTTTTGCATCAAGATTTAAAAACTCCGAATTATTGGGATGCCTTCTAAATAAAGTTGACTCATCTCCAGTCCCATCTTTATCAAGATTTACATTGGAAAACAAAGATTCAATAGGAGTCACATCAATCACTTTAAGATCCTCATCATTATTTTCACGGAAACTAGAAGAACACGCTTTTATAAACCAATCTTTTTAGCACGCATCTTAGCGGTTCTTTCTTTGCACTCATCAATGGAAATTATCATGGCTTTGAGAGACTCATTGATATCATGCTTAGGTGGAATAGATCTAAGTTTCAAAGAATCAATATCAAGAGAAATTATATCTACGTTGCTAGCCAAATCATCAATCTTAAGCAATTTTTCTTCAATCAAAGCATTGAAATTCTTTTGCGAACTTATAAATTCTTTAACACTATTCTCAAAACCAGAGTGCATCTTATTATAATTTCCATAAAAAATGTTCTAGGAATTACCATAATTATTAGAGAATTACTAGCAAACGACCTAGGATTAAAATTACCTCTATACGTGTTATTACCAAAATTGTTCCTACCAACAAAATTCACATCCATAGATTCATTATTATTCTCAATCAAAGTAGAGAAAGGCATATCATTAGGATCAGTAGGATCACTCTTGCTAGCAAATAATTTCATAATCTCATCCATCTTTCCACTCAAAACATTAATCTCTTCAATTGCATGCACCTTTTTACTAGTGGAAGATCTTTCGGTATGCCGTTGAGAATAATTAACCATAATATTATCTAGGAGTTTAGTAGATTCTCCTAAAGCAATTTCCATAAAAGTACCTCCCGCGGCCGAATCTAAAAGATTTTTAGAAGCAAAATTCAATCCGGCATAAAAGTTTTGTATAATCATCCAAAAATTCAAACCATGAGTAGGGCAATGAGTAGGGCAATTTCGTATCATCAATTTCATACTCTCACAAGATTGTGCAACATGTTCATGATCAAGTTGCTTAAAATTCATAATATCGTTCCTAAGGGAGATGATCTTAGCGGGAGGGAAGTACTTGGAAATAAAAGCATCTTTGCACTTATTCCAAGAATCAATACTAATTTTAGGCAAAGATGAAAACCAAGTTTTAGCACGATCTCGAAGTGAGAATGAAAATAGCTTAAATTTAACAATATCATTATCCACATCTTTTTCCTTTGCATATCACACAAATCAACGAAATTATTAAGATGGGATGCGGCATCTTCATTATGAAGGCCGTAAAATTGATCTTTCATAACAAGATTCAACAAAGCGGTATTAATTTCACAAGATTCCGCATTAGTGGAGAGAGCAATCGGAGTACTAATAAAGTCATTGTTGTTGGTATTGGAAAAGTCACACAATTTGGTATTATCTTGAGCCATCGTGACAAAGCAAGCAATCCAACAAACAAGCGCACAAAAAGCAAGCGAAGAAGATGAACGGAAGAGGGGCGAAGAAAAGGAAAATCTTTTCAAAAATTGTTTTAGAAGTGGGGGAGAGGGAAACTAGAGGCGAATGGCAAATAATGTAATGCGAGGGATGAGAGTTTATGATGGGTACTTGGTATGTCCTGGCTTGGCGTAGATCTCCCTGGTAACGGCGCCAGAAATTCTTCCTGCTACCTCTTGAGCTTGTGTTATTTTTTCCCTTGAAGAGGAAAGGGTGATGCAGCAAAGTAGAGTAAGTATTTCCCTCAGCTTTTGAGAACCAAGGTATCAATCCAGTAGGAGACAATGCACAAGCCACCGAATACCTGCACAAACAAACACCAACTTGCACCCAACGCGACAAAGGGGTTGTCAATCCCTTCACAGTTATTTGCAAAGTGGGATCTGATATAGATGGATAAATGGTAAAGTAAATATTTTTGGTATTTTTGGTTTATGGAACTGAAAGTAAAATATTGCAAAGAAAGTAAATAGGAAACTAAAATTGTCGATCAAAAACTTATATGATGGAAAGTAGACCTGGGGTCCATATATAGGTTTCACTAGAGGCTTCTCTCAAGATAGAAAATATTATGGTGGGTGAACAAATTACTGCCGAGAAATTGATAGAAAAGCGCAAAGTTATGACAATATCTAAGGCAATGAACATGAATATAGGCATCACATTCGTATCAAGTAGACCGACTCCTGCCTGCATCTACTACTATTACTCCACACATCGACCGACTCCTGCATGCATCTAGAGTATTAAGTTCATAGAATAGAGTAACGCATTAAGTAAGATGACATGATGTAGTGGGATAAACTCAAGCAATATGATGAAAACCCCATCTTGTTATCCTCTATGGAAACAATACAATACGTGTCGGTTCCCCTTGTGTCAGTAGGATCGAGCACCACAAGATTGAACCCAAAGCTAAGCACTTCTCTCATTGCAAGAAAAACCAATCTAGTTGGCCAAACCAAATCTATAGTTTGAAGAGACTTGCAAAGATATCAAATCATGCATATAAGAATCCAGAGGAGATTCAAATAATATTCATAGATAAGCTGATCATAAATGCACAATTCATCGGATCTCGGCAAACACACCGCAAAAAAGTATTACATCGAAGATATCTCCAAGAACATCAAGGAGAACATGGTATTGAGAATCAAAGAGAGACAAGAAGCCATCTACCTACTAGCTATGGACCCGTAGGTCTGTGGTAAACTATCCACGCTTCATCAGAGAGGCGATAGTGTTGATGTAGAAGCCCTCCGTGATCGAATCCCTCTCCGGCAGAATGCCGGAAAAGGCCCCTAGATGGGATCTCATGGGTACGGAAGGTTGCGGCAGTGGAAAAGTGGTTTCGTGGCTCCCCTAGAAAGTTTTGGGGTAATTGAGAATATATAGGCGGAAGAAATAGGTCGGTGGAGTCACAAGGGGCCCACAAGGGTGGGGGTGCGCCCTCCAACCTTGTGGCCGCCTCGTGGCTTTCCTGATGCGCACTCCAAGCTCTCTGGATGTCTTCTGGTCCAAGAAAAATCATCACGAAAGTTTCATTCCGTTTGGACTCCATTGGTATTCCTTTTCTGCGAAACTCTAAAACAAGGAAAAAACAAGAACTGACACTGGGCTCTAGGTTAATAGGTTAGTCCCAAAAATAATATAAAATAGCATATTAGTGCATATAAAACATCCAAAATAGACAATATAATAGCATGAAATAATCAAAAATTATAGATACGTTGGAGACGTATCGGTGTGACTTTGCCGTCGGTGGTGGACGGCAAAGTCTGCTAGCCCCCACCTGAGGTCAGCTGACGTCACCTGGCAGATGGCAAAGGTGCTTGTCTCTTTGCCATCTGCAGGCAGACAACAAAGTCTGTCGTTAGCCACCTAACGGGGCTAACCTCAGTGCTATGCCGTCCACTAACTTTGCCGTCTGCTTTCACTGTATGGCTGACGGTAAAGATCTTTGCCCTCCTCTTTATTTATGCATATGATAAAGTAGCCCTTTACCGTGGTTTTCTGTGCTGGAAGTGGGGCCGTCTTCCAACTGACGGCAAAGACGTTTATCATCCATGAACCTATCCTTTGCCATCTGCCATGGCAAACGGCAAAGTACCTGATTCCTATAGTGCTTCCCTCATAACTTAGGTAGGAAGGGATCCCACAATGACCAATTTTGAAAGGGGACAAGAAGTACATCCTATCCTAACAAAAGGTGGTCTTCGCCTGCAAAGCTTCTGGTCGTGACGCAGAGGTGGGCTCGGCAATGACATCCATCCTGCCGAGCTCATGGTCTTGCTCTTGTTGCACTGGAATGGGAACCTTTGGGGGATTCCTTGGGAACTTGTGTACGTCCTTGCCTCCTTAGAACCAAAGAGGAAACTATCCTCCTTTGTGCCCGCTGGCGCCCATCTGGCCTTGGTCGTCATGGCTCACGTCATCAGGAGCCTCGTGAGGCTGGGTGATACGTCCATTTTGCATCATGTTTTCCTACTGTTATTTATAATGTTCTTATGGATAATAATGCTTTATGGAGTAATTCTATTGCCTTTTCTCTCATAATATGCAAGGTTTATACAAAGAGGGAGAATGCCGGCAGCTGGAATTCTGGACCTGAAAAAGCTACGTCGGAGTTACCTATTCTGCACATCTTCAAATGAGCTGAAAATTTACGGAGAATTGTTTTGGAACATATGAAGAATAATGGAGCAAATAAATACTAGAGGGGGCCCACCAGGTGGGCACAACCCACCTGGGTGTGCCAAGGAGCCCATGCGTGCCCTGCTGGGTTGTGGCCTCCTCGGCCCACCTTCGGTGCTCCTCTTCTGGTATATAAGTCATTTTGACCTAGAAAAAAATAAGGAAATGACTTTCGGGAGGAAGCACTGTCGTCTCGAGGCGGAACTTGGGCAGGAGCACTTTTGAGCTCCGGTGGAGCGATTCCGCCAGGGGAACTTCCCTTCCGGAGGGGGAAATCATCGTCATCATCATCACCAACAACTCTCCCATCTTGGGAAGGGCAATCTCCATCAACATCTTCAACAGCACCATCTCCTCTCAAACCCTAGTTCATCTCTTGTGTTCAATCTTTGTACCGGAATCTTAGATTGGTGCTTGTGGGTGACTAGTAGGGTTGATTACATCTTGTAGTTGATTACTATATGGTTTATTTGGTGGAAGATTATATGTTTAGATCCATTATGCTATTTAATACCCCTCTAATTTTGAGCATGCATATCATTTGTGAGAGTTACCTTTGTTCTTGAGGTCACAGGAGAAATCTTGTTGCAAGTAATCATGTGAACTTAATATGTGTTTGATATTTTGATGATCTTGTGAGAGCCCTTGCGTGCCTGTGAGAGCTCGTTCGAGGGCTCCACGGCACGGCAGGACATCTCTGCTGCGGCTGTGGCTTCACGGCGGGACATCTCTAGTGCTTCTATGGCCTTGGTCTTTGCTGCCTGGTTATATGTCCACCCTAAACTCCTACAGATCATGGCAGAACGACTTGACAGGAAAAACCAATTTTGTGGGTGATGAGGAGAGGAACTGTGAAGTAATTTTTGAGTGGGTAGTTTTTATAGCCCGCTGCTAAGTGTGAACACATATTAGTTTGATAGGTGTGAACAGATTTGCAATTACTTATTGCGTTGTAATCTGCAATGTGACGAGAAACAAGGTCAAAATTTATTGATGGAAGAAGGTTGACCACGTGGTTGCTCGCCGTTGAGGTGGCCGCGGCGCGCTCTACTCGCATCCGTCCAAGCGTTTTTCTCGCCATTGAGGCGGCCACAACGCGCTCTGTTCATCTGAGTCGCATGTTTGCCATGTATCACACACATCTTGTTAAGTTGAACCATTTTTGTTGTGTTCCCTAATCGAAAACAGTTCGTCCGAGTGAACCGTATGCCGTATATCACATACACCATGATCTGGATAACCGTTTCTGTTGCACTCCCTAATATCAAACAGTTCATCGGTGCGAACTGTATGCCCTATATCACACACACATTGACATGGCTGCCCGTTTCTGTTGTTCTGCCTCATCACAAACAGTTCGAATGGATTAACTGTGTGTCCTGCATCGCACACGCAACTAAAATCTGAACCGTGTTTGATGGCTCCGCCATCGCAAATGTTTTGCACCTTTTTGACGGTTTTTTACATCCCCGTTTGCGATTAATGCATCGTACACAGTTTCGTGAAAGGGTCTCTGATCATAGTGTCACGTTAGCAGCATCCTGCAGTAGTGTATGCTAATTACATTGTTGGTAAATATTTACCACCTAGTTTCACATACCAACAAAAGAAAAAAATTCTTCTATGATTTAAGACACTACTTTTGGGATGACCCACGTCTTTATAAAGAAGGAGTAGATGGTATTATTAGACGTTGTGTACCTGAGCATGAACAGGGACAAATCCTATGGAAATGTCACTCTGAAGCATATGGAGGACATCATGCTGGAGATAGAACTGCTCCCAAGGTATTCCCAATCTGGATTTTATTGGCCTACTCTCTTCAAGGATGCCCGTAAGTTCATCTTATCTTATGATGAATGTCAAAGAATAGGTAATATCAGTAAGCATCAACAAATGCCTATGAATTATTCACTTGTTGTTGAACCATTTGATGTTTGGGGATTTGATTACATAAGACCTTTTCCTCCTCTAATGGGTATACACATATTTTGGTTGCTGTTGATTATGTTACTAAAGGGGTAGAAGCTATTCCAACCAGTAGTGCTGATCACAACACCTCTATTAAAATGCTTAAGGAAGTTATTTTCCCAAGGTTTGGAGTCCCTAGATATTTAATGACTGATGGTGGTTCACTCTTTATTCATGGTGCTTTCTGTAAAATGCTTGCCAAGTATGATGTTAACCATAGAATTGCATCACCTTATCATCCTCAGTCTAGTGGTCAAGTTGAACTTGGTAATAGAGAAATAAAATTAATTTTGCAAAAGATTGTCAATAGGTCCCGGAAGAATTGGTCTAAGAAATTAGATGATGCACTTTGGGCTTATAGAACAGCGTATAAAAATCCTATGGGTATGTCTCCTTATAAAATGGTTTATGGAAAAGCTTGTCATTTGCCTCTTGAGTTAGAACGTAAAACATATTGGGCAATCAAAGAACTTAACTATGATTTCAAACTTGCCAGTGAAAAGATGTTATTTGATATTAGCTCATTAGATGAATGGAGAACCCAAGCTTATGAAAATGCCAAGTTGTTTAAAGAAAAAGTCAAAAGATGGCATGATAAGAGAATCCAAAAGTGTGAGTTTAAAGTCGGAGAATATGTTCTTTTGTACAACTCTCGTTTCAGATTCTTTGCAGGAAAACTCCTCTCAAAATGGGAAGGACCCTATGTTATTGAGGAGGTGTATCGGTCTAGAGCCATCAAAATAAATAATGTCGAAGGTACTAGCCCGAAGGTTGTTAACGGGCAACGAATAAAACATTATATCTCAGGTACACCCATTAATGCTGAAAGTAATATTATCCAAACTTTGACACCGGAAGAACACATAAAAGAGTCCTTCCGGAACACTCCGGAATCGTGAAAATAAGGAGGTACGTGATACAATAAGTAAACGGACTCCGAAAAATCCACAAAAATAATATTTGACAATTTTGGAATATTTAGAAAATTAGGAAAATAAGAAACTTCCAGGAAGCGTACCCTGGTGGGCACAAGACGCCAAGACGCAGTACCTTCCGGACTCCGTTTTTCTACAGTTTGCTTGTTTCCCAAGATAAAAAAATATTTATATACCCCCCGGACCTATTGACCACCGTATCACGAAGAAATCTTCTGTTTTCGTTTCTTGTTGTTTTCCTGTCAGATCTGAAAATATGTCATCCCAAGACTCTGAGGGTGAGAGCTATGTTGTTTATTTTGCCACAAACCCCAAGTCCTTTGGGGATGTGGGGCACTATAGTTGGACTTCCGAAGAGGATGAAGATGAATCAGTTCCTCCCCGTTTCAAAAACGAAAGCATGGAGGCATTATGCAAGAGGATAATAAAGCTCGAGATGGAGAATGATGAGTTGAGGGTAGATAACTTTATCCTACGGAGTAAGTTGGAGGAAAAGAAGGGCAAACCCTCTACCTCTTCATGACCACCACCATCTTCTTCATCACCAAAAGAAAATTGAGTATCCGGTATGGGCACTCCCCTTGGCTTCCGCCAAGCTTGGGGGAGATGCCCCTGTATCGTATCATCCCCACTATCTTTTGCCTTTACTTATCTTAGTTCGTTCCATAATTATCTTTTGCTTAGCTGAATAAAAGTTTTAGTTCGATCCTTTCTTTTCGAGAGTTTGCTTAGTGATCTATCCTTGTAATCGTGTGTGAGATATATAATAAATTTTAGTTTGAGTTTTTGCTTTCTTTACTTTCAAGTTGCAATAAAAAGACAGGAAATAAATAAGAAGAAAGGAAACTAAATGAAAATGATCATATGCTAATCTTATGGTAGGTGATGACACCACATAAGGCAAAGTATAAGTAGGAAATTTTATTAGAGATTGACAAACATAGCATTAGTCAATTATGCAACTCATGAAAGAATTAATAAGGGAAGAGAAGATTCACATATAAATATACCATAGTAGAAATCTTTTGTGATTGTGAGCCCCCATCAAAATATTATATGCCAAAATTGTTGACGTTGGACAAGGAAGACAACTTAATGATTTATGTTTGTTCATATTCACATAGAAGTCATATTGTCATAGATCATTTAACATGTGGTGCTTGCCCCCTATCTTTGCTAGCCAAAAAATCCACGCTAAGTAGAGATACTACTTGTGCATCCAAAAACCCTTAAACCCAAATCTTATTTTCAAGAGTCCACCATACCTACCTAGGGATTGAGCAAGATCCCTCAAGTAAGTTGTCATCGGTGCAAAAAGGCAATAAAAATTGCTTCTAAAAGTGTGAGATCATTTAGTGTAAGAGAAAATTGAGCGTTGTACGAACTTGTGATGGTGAAGAATAAAAGCGACACACTGCATAATAAAGGTCTCTATCACAAGGGGCAATACAACATGACGTACTCTTGCACTAAGGGGTTGAGCATACAAACAAATAAGCACATGTCAACCTCTGCTTCCCTCTGCGAAGGGCCTATCTTTTACTTTTATGTATTTACTTTTATGCAAATTGTCAAAGTTATCTCTCTATTCCCTTTTTATTTTCTCCTTTGGCAAGCATCATGTGGTGAGGAAAGATCTAGGCACATATGTCCTGTTGAATATGGGTAGCATGAGTTATTATTGTTGACATCACCCTTGAGGTGGATACGTTGGGAGGCAAAACTATAAGCCCCTATCTTTCTATGTGTCTGGTTGAAACATTTTGCTCATGTGTATGCGGTGAATATTAGCAATCATAGAAGACTATATGATGGTTGAGTATGTGGACTTGCCTAAAGGCTCTGATACCTGACCCTTCCTGAAAAGATAATGAATTGTAGTTGCAAAGTTGACCGAGAACATAGTTTGTTGGTTTTTAATAGAGTGTTTGCTTTATACTTCAATAGTGTGATGAATTGTCACTTATTCATGGGAAGTCTATGATAAAATTTCTATGATAAGAGTCTTATGTTTAAGTTTGTTGTTGTTATAATAATGAACATGATGCTTTATGTCTGTATTTTGTTTTCATCGACACCTCTCTCTCTAAGCATGTGGACATGTTTTTCGATTTTGGTTTTCGCTTGAGGACAAGCGAGGTCTAAGCTTGGGGGAGTTGATACGTCCATTTTGCATCTTGTTTTCCTATTGTTATTTATGATGTTTTTACGCATAATAATGCTTTTTGGAGTAATTCTAATGCCTTTTATCTCATAATTTGCAAGGTACACACAAAGAGGGAGAATTCTGGCAGCTGGAAATCTGGACCTGGAAAAGCTATGTCAAGCTACCTATTTTGCACAACTTCAAACATACTGAAACTTCACGGAGAATTTTTATGGAATATATGATGAATATTGGAGGAAATAAGTACCAGAGGAGGCCCACCAGGTGGGCACAACCCACCTGGGCGCGCCAGGGAGCCCAGGCGCGCCCTGGTGGGTTGTGCTCACCTAGGCTCACCTCCGGTGCCCATCTTCTGGTATATAAGTCATTTTGACTTAGAAAAAATAAGGAGAGGACTTTCAGGATGGAGTGCCGCCGTCTCGAGGCGGAACTTGAGCAGGAGCACTTTTGCCCTCCGACGGAGCGATTCCGCCGGGGGGACTTCCCTCCCAGAGGGGGAAATCATCGTCATCATCATCACCAACAACTTTCCCATCTTAGGGAGGGCAATCTCCATCAACATCTCATCTCAAACCCTAGTTCATCTCTTGTGTTCAATCTTGTTACCGGAACTATAGATTGGTGCTTGTGGGTGACTAGTAGTGTTGATTACATCTTGTAGTTGATTACTATATGGTTTATTTGGTGGAAGATTATATGTTCAGATCCAATATGCTATTTAATACCCCTATGATGTTAAGCATGATTATCAATTGTGAGTAGTTACTTTTGTTCTTGAGGCCAGGGGAGAAATCATGTTGCAAGTAATCATGTGTACTTGATATGTGTTCGATATTTTGATAGTATGTATGTTGTGATTCCCTTAGTGGTGTCATGTGAACGTCGACTACATGATGCTTCACCATATTTGGGCCTAAGGGAAAGCATGCTGGAGTAGTTATTAGATGATGGGTTGCTAGAGTGACAGAAGATTAATCCCTAGTTTATGAGCTACTTCATAAGGGACCGATTTGGATCCAGAAGTTTAATACTATGGTTAGATTTTATCTTAATACTTTTCTCGTAGTTGCGGATGCTAGCGAGGGGGTTAATCATAAGTAGGAGGTTTGTTCAAGTAAGAACAACACCTAAGCACCGGTCCACCCACATATCAAAGTAGCGAACATGAATCAAATCAACATGATAAAAATGACTAGATGAAATTCTCGTGTACCCTCAAGAACGCTTTGATTATTATAAGATATTGTTTTGGCATGTCCTTCGTCACAAAAGGATTGGGCTATCTTGCTGCACTTTACTTATCGTTACCGTTACTTGCTCGTTACAAATTATCTTGCTATCAAACTACCTGTTACCGACAATTTCAGTGCTTGCAGAAAATACATTACTGAAAACCACTTGTCATTTCCTTCTGCTCCTCGTTGGGTTCGACACTCTTACTTATCGAAAGGACTATGATTGATCCCCTATACTTGTCGGTCATCACTGGGTACCTACATAGAAGTCTCCGCCCCTCGGGAGGCAGGCTCGGCGAGTTGCCCGCGTTGTCCGCCTCGCAAGGCCGAGGGCCCTCGCGAGGGTCTTGTCTCGAGGATCTTGTAGCTGGGCCGTACCGGGCCGTCGAGGGGGTCATGCCTTGGGCCACAGGCAGGTAGGTCTGGGTACCCCCGATCCCAGAACGCCGACAAGTGGGGCTCATATTTTTAAAATCACATGAAAAAATTGACTTTTTAAAATGTTTTTAGATACATGTAGTTATCTTCTAAATATATGCAAAATAATTATTTAAAATGTACATTGATATGTAGGCTACACAGGGAAAAGCACAAGTTTGTGGTTCCAGAAAAGCAAAATAGTTCAATTTGAATCATATATTTGTCTTTTTTGTGTGCACCATGGCTGAAAAGATTTGTTGATGAAAATTTGTACATACACATCTATATTTACATGTTATATTTTTTTAGATTTTAGCATCCTATTTCTTAATATATATTTTTAAACATGAGCTTCATGTAGCCCGAATGTTGTTTTGACTTTTTGGGTCAGGAGAGCATACATGAACGAAGTATGTGTCACACCTCTTCATCTTCTTTCGCGATTGTCCAAGCGATTAGGGTTTCTCTGTCTCCCATCAGCGTCACCACTAGTTCAACTCATCTCTGGTAGCCTTAGGGCCGTGGAGGAGTAGTGGACCTTGGCCCTTACTTGTAGGAGGGCTCTTGCTACGTTTGTAGGTGTATTTAGGTTGATTAGGGTTTGTGTCCTGCTTAAGAAGGTGAGGCGGCGACAACTCCTTGAAGATGTAATAAGGCCATCTTCATCTAGACCCCATTCCGACGGTGCATCTAACGTCGTTAGAGTGCGTGTGGAGGTGTCTCTGGTGAATCTCGTCGGATTCGGCCAGTGTTGGTCTTCGGGGGAGGGGGGTCTTCGTGGATACAATCTTCGTTCGTGGGTCTACAATTTGGATCCATCACGCTTCTCTTCATCAGCGGCGGTTGATGTTCTAGTGCATTGGTCTTGTGGGGCCTTAACATGATGACTTTCTGACTTTCTACTACAAACAAGTTTTGCCCCACTCTGATGAGGGAGGGGTGTTGACGGCCGTGTGCCTTTGGATCGCTCCAATGCTTGCCATGATAGAGATTGGAAGCACCCCACCACACACACACACACACACACACACAAAGGTTGTGTTTTAAGTTTTAACGAAGAAACATTGATGGCAAACTAGATGCATGATCCAATGGGAATCAAAATCAAATGAGTAGTCTTTTATAAAAAAACAAAGTTAGTATTTTTTTAATAACAATTAAATGGGTATTATCATTGCGGTTCTCTTTTTATTCTGCTTTTACTGTGTGTTTTTTTCGGTCCTGTGTATATAACTCGATAGAGCCTCTACTTTTCGGAGTTATGCAAGGTGACATATATTGAGACAAAAAAAAAACGCAACTTGAGTGGTAATTGATCGGATTTGGGTAGTGTTAGATAATTGGAATTTGGATCTAGCTAGGTAGCGACAAGGCGCGTGCTTATTCAACACACTTAGCTGGGCTTGCATGATATGGTAGTAAATTATTTTGAAATCCTAAACCCTAAACCCTAAACCTTATTCTTCCTCTCCCTTTCTCCCCGCAGCCCCGTGTCGCCCCCCCGCGGGTGACCCGGGCGCCCAACCCTAGCCGCCGCCGACCCAACCCCACCTCCTTCCTCTCCTCCTGCCGCCGCCGGCGGGCGCCGCCGGGCAAAGCCCGCGCGGTGCCGGCGGCGGCGGGATCTCGCCTGCCTTCGCCTGGAGTAGGGGCCGCGGGGGGTTCCTTCCTCGGGCGCGGCAGCGGAACTCGGCGGCGGCCTCGCTGGTGCGGACGACACTACTCCGACGGCAGGGAGTGCTCGTCGGTGAGGTAGGCCGGATCCCCTCGGCTGCGCGGGCAGCGAGGTCCCGGTGGGCGCTGGTCATGGCACGGGGAGGCCCCGGGCTCCCCTCGTCAGATCGGAGGCGATCTGGTCCGCTCGTGATGCATGACCTCCGGCCGGCCTGGCTCATGTTGTGGCTGGTTCGGAGGTGGCGGCAAGGTGCTTGACCGGGGGAAACCTTTGGCCGCCTGTGGCGGTCACGGCGTCGATGGCGTCCCGGACGCCATTCCCTCCTTGGTGGCGGCGCCGAGGCCATACCTCCCCTGCCTCCCCCCTTCCCCTACGCCCGGGTGAAAACCCTAGCCCCGGTGGCTAAGCGGCGGCGGCGCCACAGTGTCGTCACCTTCTTGAAGGCGCCGATTTGGGCCTGGGGATGCTGGGTGTGCATGGCGAGTTTGTCTGGTTCCTGGTGGCGGCCCGTCTGATCTACCGCGTTGCAGCTCCGTGGCTGCGGTGCTTATCTTCCGGCCGTGTCTCCGATGGCGACCTCGCCCTTCCTCACCTTGTACTTGTCGTGGTGGAGCGGTACTTCATCTCACTCATTGATGGCGGCGGAGATCGACGGCATGGTGCCGTGGAGGCTCGGCGTCCGATGCGCGGAGATGGACTCGCGCAGGAGGAGGTAGCTGTCTGGCGTCATGGTGACGTCGATGGCTGATGTGGCCTTCACAAGGTAGAAGACTCAATATCATCTGAAGACGGACCTGTGGAAGATGGCGGCGACGACGCAAGAGTGTGTCTGACCGGATTGTGCCCCAGACCCGGTATGTGGCTCGGCTGGGGCTTCCGGCTTTTGATGTTAGGTTTAGGTGAGTAGTTTGGGTAGGGGCCCAGCTAGCATCCCTTCATCATATGGATAAGAGTAGCGGCATATGTTGCCAAGATGGTGGATTCAGGTATATTGTTTGTAATACTTTGTAAGGTCTTCGAGAATAATTAATAAAGTGGCCGTATGCATCTCCCAGATGCAGAGGCCGGGGGTCATCCTCCTTTTTAAAAAAAAAATAGATTTCAGAAAGTGACTACATACGGAGCAAAATAAATGAATCTACGCTCTAAAATATGTCTATACACATCCGTATATGGTAGTCATTTGAAATCACTAAAAAAACAAATATTTTAAAACGGAGGGAGTACAAATTAGAGGTCAATAATGTCTCAGTATGATTGTTTCCTGGTTTGCCGCTTCTTTGATAGGATACGAATAACCCGTAAGGTGGGTCGGGGGGTTGTCTAGAAAACTAAGCACGACCAAGAATCCAGCTTTTCATCATGTCATGGACTTGTGACGGCTATGGAGACACGTCGGGAACGAGAGAAGAGAACAGTTGTCAAATCGATTGCTGTTATTGCCTTGACATATACGTTATGGATCTTGAAAACTACGTACATTTATCTGTAGAGACACCAATATGATGTTGAAAACTACATCACTGATAATATTGTTAGGAATTCCTTTTTCGTTTTATGCCAGAGCAGCGACTGTTCTAAGAACGAATATATATATATATATATATATATATATATATATATATATATATATATATATATATATATATATATATAGACTTGCTAAAGTGAGCCAGAGCGTAGAATTATGATTATGCGCGCTGCCCATTGAGCCGTAACTAGATTAGGAAAAAAGTAACTGCATGTGCACCCCTCCGCAGATCCACCCACCCCACGTGGTTCCACACTTTCTTTTGATCGTAAGTGGCAAGCCACATGTAGTAATTTGCATTTTATGTGTTACTACAGCCTGAAACTTTTCAACTTTACAGTGATCAGCCATGTGAAAAATCGCTCAATTACTTTAGCAAATACTCTCGCTTTACCATTGGAGAACTCTTATTACTACTAATTCTCAATACATTTACTAGGACAATTGTCCACACAGTAACGGTTATGATGGTTGATTACTATATTCCATAGTTTTTTACGAGCCATGGAAATGGAAGCGGACACTAATAAAACAAGATCGGGCAGCAGTAACATAATAAATTCTTTTACTATGTTTCCTATTGTTCATTACTATGTCATATGTGCGCGGGATCGTGAACGAGTGGGAGGCAATAGTAATGAAATTAATATCGTTACTAGGTTTCCCACTAAATTTACTACTAGGTGGAAGAAAAATACGCGAGGTTCGATGGTTCCTTGATTACAGAGGCGAGGGAGTGGTGCGCGTAGTCTGACCGGAGTGCACGATTAGCAACTTTGCGCTCAGGCGCACTTTAGCGCAGCCGTATATATATATATATATATATATATATATATATATATATATATATAGGAGTAATAATCGAAGCAGGTGCCATGTGAATCAGCATTTAATAGCGGATGTTTCAGACGGGCCCCTTGAAAAGGCCAGGACACGCAGTACGCTGAAGGCAGAAGAAAAGAACCAATCCAAAGCGTGGATTTGACGACAGAATGTGACAGCCCAGTCATCAAGACTCCTAAGCAAGCCTCGCTGCTACGGCGCTACTTAAATCCGTTGATTACATCAGAATTTGCCATCAGAGTCTGGCTAAAGCCTCTCCAAAATATTAATAAACCAAACAATGATCTTTTAGAAAAGGGAAACATCAGCCGTAGAATCCCTTGGTCTTTTGTTTTCTGGTATGTCAAAATCCAAGCAATCTTCTATCTACACTAAAGCAAGGAAGCAGGTGTATGCCGCTACACCATTTTGGCAGCAGATTTAGTGGCAAAGGCGCCCAAATCCCCATGGTGCGGTCTTGTAATGCAATTGCTTTTGGAAAGAAGGCGCATTGGTTGGTGGGTCTTGTAATGCAATCACTTTGCCCTTTTCTTTTCTAAGTAGAGTGGTCAGGTCAGGTGGTGGCACACCTTAATGGTTAAGGTATCTCAAGCAAGGTAAAGCATGCACGTAGTCCCTTTCCTTGTCTTTCTGTCATTCCTGCATCATCTAATCCAACATGACCAGCAATAGCTAGAGTAGATTCGAGTCTTTTGGAACTAGTACCTGCAACACAATCGACTTTGGCGACTCAGACCGCGTCAGAAGCTATGTCAGATGCCCAGATGTCATGCGTCTACTCAAAGTTGCTTGGAGCATGCCGATTCAGAGGTTCGCCTCGTCTTTATTTGATACCTAGCCGTCCCTGCATCAAACAAAAAAAGATGCAAGTTCCTTGCTGAACAAATGTTCTTATTTCTGCAACAAAACGAGAGATGTATATTAATCAGAACATGGGTTACAATCACCACAGATCAACTGTTCAGCACTTGCCATCAAAATTCAGAAAATGCTCGACGGTCGTAAGGCTGGCTCAGCAAGATGATTGACCGTGGTTTTATCCTCATTACACGCATATTACTGCCTTGTCTTTGTCAGGTTGTTCCCGGCCACCTGTTTTACTACTGTACAAGTACGTACTATGTACTTGGCATCATAAGGCGACCTGAAATTTCTCAGGTACACGGAGCAGCGGTAGCTGATAGTCACCAGGCTCTCCTAGCTGCCCGCAGGCAGCCATCTGGTCATCGCCTCTGCTTAGCCGCACCATTACAGTAAGACCAGATTGGATTAACATGTTCCGGAACTCGATAATGTTCTCATCGGGCGTCGGCTTGAATTGCGACCCACTATGGGGATTGAAAGAGATGAGGTTGATCTTGCAGGGAATACCGTGAACCAGCTCCGTAAGCCTCTTTGCATCATCCACGCTGCAAGCTAAATCCAAAAAAGAGTTCAGGGTTCAAGGGATATATCATTTTGCTGTAAGGTCTTCAAAAAAATTATTTACAAATTGAAACATTTCATTTGCCTATGAGAAACTTGTCACAGCAACAATGCCGACATATTATGTACTGTATAGATCACCATTTACTCATTTGGCTCATATGCATGAAGCAATTAAAATTTTAGTTGTTCTGGAAAGAACACCCGTTTGCAAATGTTGCTATATCCATGTCCCAAGTAAAAATATCACCAGATGTAAGCTCTTCTAAGAAGAATCGTGGAGATGACAGCAACAACAAAGTGTTATTTAACCCAAGATTTTTTACCTGCCATTCACCCCAGAAAGCATGACGTATTCAAATAGCACTATGGACTTAGGTCTCAAACGAAGTTCCTCCCTTAAAGTGCCAAGAAGCATGCTAAGATTGTACCTTCTGTTAATGGGCATTATCCAATCCCTAACCTGGAAGAGGAAGTTAGTATATACAGCATAGCATAATAGTGTCAAACCATTTCACCACAATAGAATAACCAAATTTGAATTTCACCTCATCAGTTGTTGCATTAAGACTCACGGCCAGATCACAATTGGATTCGTTGAGGAAGCGTTTTATCTCTGGAACGAGACCACTTGTGGATACAGTAACCTTGCGAGGACTAAACTGAAGACCCTGCTCATCAACCATTATAGATGATGCTTTTATTACGTTATCTACATTGTGCAACGGCTCGCCCATGCCCTGTACAAATTAGAGGTTAATGGAAGATTGTTGTGGAAAAGGTGATAGCATCTTATTAAAAAATGCAACAGCATTAATACTATATGGATACTGGTGAATAATGCATACCAAGGCTTCCATGACATTTTATTTATATTTTTGACATGAAGGCTTCCATGACATTGCGATCACTAGAGTCTAAACTTATAAACGTGGAACTCCGAAAGGACAAAACTATGATAAAGGAAGCCATAACGTTAGGCCTACAATTTCAACAGTAATGAATACTGGTGTCATTGAATACGGATGCAGGCAAAAGCAGGGGTAATGCTATCAGGAACAGTGCTAAGTAGGGGAAATATATCTAACATGCTGGTTGCAGTTCCAAGAAATAAAACACAAAGGGTGGTTTTGTAGCAATTCAGGAAAAGTGGCATGCAAAAGCAAGATGATACACATTCAGGATAAAACTACTAATTCCAGTCATATGCTCAGTTAAACACCATATTAGAGTTAGTGTTATTAGTTACCATGAAAAGAATGCTTACCATAAATACAACATTTGTAATAGTATCAAATTCATCTGAAAATAGCTTACGAGCAAACACAGCCTGCTCAACTATCTCAGCTGTAGACAAATGCTTCCTCAAACCCATCCTTCAGCGCCCAAAAGAAATAGAAAAGAAAATATGAAATAGTTACTACAGAATCATAGAAAGACAAATGCTATACAAAGAATGTCGACAGACCTCCCAGTGAAGCAAAACTGACAATTCATGGCACAGCCCACTTGACTTGAAACACAGACCGTTGTCCGGCCCCTGGCGCTAGGAATGACAACTGTTTCAATCACTGAGGCATCTTCAAGAGAGAACAGTATCTGTAACATTCTGTGTTCCAAAATCAATCATATTCTGAGAACATTACAGAGATATCAGTGACAGTGAAAGAGCTACCTTTCGGGTTCCATCTGATGCAGTAATAATGTCTTTAATAGTTAATGCCTTCAGATCAGCATGATCACTTATCATTTTCCTCAAGTCCTTGTTCAAGCCTGAAGATTAGAGGCGGTGTAACTGAATCCATTAAACCAGATACTAACAATGGAACATAGGGCAAAAATATTATACCAAAGAAAAGAAACATGAGTAAATGCCCAATTTGACAAGTTTAATTTCAAGCACTAGAACAAACCCCAAAAATGTAAATGGTGTCGAGGTAGTGAGATATGGAGCCAACAGAATTATCACATTCAAAGTTAGAGCTACATCTACTTGTACAATTAGTGGGTTTTCCTACTGAGGGAAAAAAACTAGTTGATAGTGAAATACCCTCTGGCATCTGCTATCTTATTCTTCTTTTTTTCTTTCCTGAAAATGACAATGACATCTTCAAGGTGGATGCATGGTTGGTTTGCAGCTGTCGCTTGCCATAGTTTTTTTTATTGTATATATACGAATGTAGTGTGGCAAAGTATGTGTGTAATTGTTGTGCACATGGGTCCACAGTATCAAGGCAAGAGTACCAGCATGGGAGGAGTCCATGAGAGAGAAGTGTCCGAAGAGTCCATTAGGGGAGTATAGGATTAGGAAAGAGTCCAATTGTATAAAAATATATATAAGTCCAATCGTATTAGCCTATTAGGATGACATGTATCCATGTCTAAGGCAAGCAAGAACAAACAATCTCCTCTAAAGTCTAAACATATGTCAACCCAATCCCTCTGAGCCATGACGTCTGGCTATCTTCAGCATGGTAGTTATCCCATTGTGAATCAAGGTTCACAACAGGAATGTAGTGTGTTGTGCTTGATTTAAGGTCATGTCCCTCTAGTTTTGATGCATTACCTAGCTGGTGTAAATCTTTCACTGCTGTTCTAGAATTCTAGTTGCTGTGGGGATAGCTGCTGTGATTTGGACTATTTGGAAGACTCATAGTGATGCGAGTTATAAAAGAAAATATCCTTATGATACCACTTGGTATAGTCTGTATTGTTGCTCATTACATTGCATTCTGGGCTTGCAAAGACTACTGGCCGTGATGGCCACTGAGATATTCCATCGAAGACTTGGATGGGGAGTTGATTCGCAGACTCATCCTCTGAGTAGAGATGTTTCGTAGTAATGTCCGTGGTCACAGTTAGGTTGAGTAGTTCTGTTGGTGTTCATGTTATCTCTTTTTGGCAGTTGCTGTGAATGTAAAAGAGAGGCGGTCGTTTTAGTTCTGTAATTTTGTCCTATACTGACTAGTTCATTCTATTGTTCTGTGGCTTTGCATTCCGTCTTTGTTGGCATTAACCTTGTTTGTTGTAAAATTCTTTTTTTTCCGAGAAAACGCAAAAAAAAATGTGTTTCATTTCATTGGAAAGGAGAATAGTTCAGTACAGCATCCCACAGAGGGGGTGAACGGTTAACGCCAACAAAGGCCGATTTTTTGTTGTAAAATTCTAGTCTCATGTCTATTTTGTATTGTATGCAATTGTTGCCATAGATTTTCATAGTGAGCTAGGTGTGAATGTCTACATGCTCCATGACATGGCGTAGCAGCCGGAACAATAGCACAGAGGTGAGTGCACGAGTGAGCAGACCGGCGAGCCAGGAGATGTTTGCATGTATGCATGTGTTACATGATTACTTAGTCAAGACTCAAAAGGCGTGTACATTAGTGGCCTGATAACTAGCCGGTGCATGTAGCTAATAGAGCATGAGGATATGTATGTTGGCAAGCCAAAAGACTAGTTCTAAGGGTGTTGAGTTAGTTGAGGCTTATATGTAAAGTTGAGTTGATCCTTGAGAGTGGGCTGCATGTGCATGTGAGTTAGTTGTGTTAGTCCAGAACGTGTGCCTGCATGTACTAGCTAGTGGGGGGTGGTGAAGGGATCAAGCAATTGTGTGGCTTGGCCGTGTGTGTGCATGTTTCCCATTAAAAGGCACTTGTAATCAATTGTGTTGTGTTGAAAAGAAATGCAGAAAAGGCACAGTTTGTGTGTCGTGCCAAAGTGCATGTTGCTTCTTCTACCTTGTGTGTGTGTGTGTGTTTTCTGGGGAACTCCAACAGTCTGACCCCAGCGTAGAATTTGCGGGGGATTGGAACTATGTATACTGAATGGTTTTCCAGAAGTGGCCAGAATCCACCCCTTCGTCTTTTTTTTCTTTTTTCTTCTTCTTCGCATTATATTTCTTGTATATATTTCTATATATTAAATACACATGAATCCCAGAACTGACTGGTGGAAAGCTCCAGTACTGAAATGTTCCTTTTCAAACACGAAATTGCAAAGGATTAATAAGTTTGCACAGTACAGCCGATACTCACAAATGGCCCACAAGGCAAGAAAGAATTTTAGAGATACTAACCAACTGCTCATCATTTTTCACAAAAGAAAACTAGAATACATCTTTTTTTATAAATGTTCTGTGACATCCAAACATCTTCTATCACGCCTTTCTTAATAGATTGCATCCATATTAAAGTATTAATGTACATCGCCTAAAACAAACCTAAATATGGTTGAAGGTGGTATGGGTAGCTAGAATATACCTGGATCTCAAACACTTCTACAGTTCTGCTACCCATGCTTTCTCAATTATTAAATCACTGATGAATAGAGCAACTACGAAAAGTCCAAAACAACATATATCCAGGCTCATATCGATAGGGTGTGCAGGTGTTATGACCAGCATATTAGGGGCTTAGCCCAGTTAGTTGTGGCCCAGTTTATCTTATCGTTATTAGGGGCTTAGCCCAATTATCTTATTAGGAGGATTATATAAACTCGTGTAAGGACCCGTTTTGGGATTAAGCAAGAAGCAATCATATTTGCTCGGCTTCCTTAGGGAGCCGGGAGACCTAACCCTAGCCGCCGCCCCTGCGCTCTCTCTCTCTCTCACGCGCACGCAACGACGGTGCCCCAGCGCCGGTGACCAAGCCTTCCTCCACGTCATCCCTCCTTCCACCCTACAACCTGAGACCACGCCCTGGTAGGGATCCGGTTCCTACCAATTTGGTATCAGATAGCTTCGGTGCGATCATGTCCTCGCCACCGCCCACCCCGACCCTCCCATTACCGACCGCCCGATGGCCACCACGGCCAGCGCCCCGCTCTTGCCAGTGTCGGTCACCTCCGCCGCGCCCGCCCCTGTCGTCTTCACCCCGGCAGAGATGACAGCTGCCATCCGGGATCTCACCCAGGCGGTCACGGGCATCTACACGTTCCTCGCAAGATCCTATGGGTCGCAGCCGCCGGTGCCCTTCACCACCGCCCCGCCGCCGCAGCAGCCGCCATCCTCGGCGACCCCCATCGCCGCCGCCATGCAGCAGCTGCCGCGGCAGCCACCACCAGCGATGAACCCCGGCGCCTCCACCATGCAGCAGGGGCAACAACTGCAGCCGCCGCCACCGGCGACCACGGCCCTGGGAATCCTGACGACGGGCCCGGGGGCGCCCATCCACCAGGTGCGGTTTCCCCCGTCGCCGTCTCCGTTACCGTCTTGGCTCACTGGATCCCTTGAGCCGGTCTACATGACGGCCTCGGTCGGGCCGCACGTGTTGCCCCCGCCGGCGACGCACCCAGCCATGCAGTTTGGCGGGTCCTCGGGCTCCGCGAGCCCTTTGCCAGCGTCGACGGGCCCCTGTTCCAGGGCGGCACCCTGATGCCCGCCTACTCGACCCCGTCATCATCGTTGCTCCGTGCTGACGAGGCGCACCCGCCCGTCGTCCATGTCCAGACGCCGCCGAGATTCTCCAGGCTGAAGTTCACGACCTACGACGGCACCGTCGACCCCCTGAATTGGCTCAACCAATGCGAGCAATTTTTCAGGGGGCAGCGCATGCTCGCGTCCGACCGCACCTGGATCGCCTCGTATCATCTCCAAGGAGCCGCATAGACGTGGTACTACGCCCTAGAACAGGAGGAGGGCGGCATGCCACCATGGGAGCGCTTCCGCGATTTGTGCCTCTTGCGCTTTGGTCCGCCTATACGCGGGAGCCATATGGCGGAGCTTGGGCGTCTTCCGTTCCTCACCTCAGTGCAAGACTTCGCCGACCGCTTTCAGGCACTGGCGTGCCACGCCCCCGGCGTTTCGGCTCGTCAACGAGCTGAGCTCTTCGTCGGCGGCCTACCGGACCACATCCGCGTGGACGTGGAGATGCGCGGGCCACAGGACCTCCAGACGGCCATGTACTACGCCCGCACGTTAGAGTGTCGCGCGATGGCCATCCAGCAGGCGCCACCGCCCCGGGCCGCTGGGCCGCCACCCTGGCCGGAAGTTCCCGCGCAGGGTCGACCTGCCCAGGCTTCCGCGGCGCCCCTCGCCGTGGCTGCGGCACGCCCATTCCGCCGGCTCACCTCGGCCGAGCAACTCGAGCGTCGCCGCCAAGGGTTGTGCTTCAACTGCGACGAGCCCTACATATCGGGCCACGTCTGCCCACGACTCTTCTACCTGGAGGCTGCAGACTACATTGAGAAGGACCCCGCCGCCGCCGGGCTCGGCGACCAACCCGCCCCAGTTGACGCGGAGGTGTTTGGCGACCGTTGATCTTCCCCGCCTTCCAGCTCGAGGACGAGCTGTTTGTGCAGGCGGGGAGAGATATTATGACCGACATATTAGGGGCTTAACCCAGTTAGTTGTGGCCCAGTTTATCTTATCGTTATTAGGGGCTTAGCCCAATTATCTTATTAGGAGGATTATATAAACTCGTGTAAGGACCCGTTTTGGGATTAAGCAAGAAGCAATCATATTTGCTCGGCTTCGTTAGGGAGCCGAGAGACCTAACCCTAGCCGCCTCTCCATCTCCCTCCCTCCCTCTCTCTCTCTCTCTCTCTCTCTCTCTCTCTCTCTCTACGCCATCCACGCCATCCCTCCTTCCACCCCTACAACCTGAGACCACGCCTTGGTAGGGATCCGGTTCCTACCAGCAGGATAGCCAGTACTACTGCAACCCCCCACCCCCCAAAAAAAGATTTTTCCCTTTCTTTGTCAGCAAGCTATTTTTTGTAAGTCTTAGTTTAATAGTAATTGTTAGAACTACCAGGTTCTCACCAAGGACTCTCTTACTGTTTTTCTCACACACACATGCACACAAGGAACTAGTATGAAGCTCTGTAGGTTTATATGATTATATCAGTAGTAACAAGCTAACCTTATTCTACATATGGTGCCTCTTCCTATATAGAGGTTTTAGGTTGGTGCTACAGTAACCGACCTGCTACAGTAGCCGACCTACGCAGCCAGAGGCGGATCCACCATGCGGCTGTACATCCAAAAAAATCTTATATATAGGCATATATGACAGAAATACTATCCTGCAGGCCCAATAGCCCATTTCAGCAGCAGCCAGCCACTTCTGTCCAGTGTCCACGCAGCCATGCAGGAACACACGAGAGACTCACCCAGCAGCCAGCCGGTTCCTTCTTCGGTTCTTCCTAGGGACAAGGCGGCGGTGCGACTCTGTGCTGAACTGCTGATGGCGAGGCACAGCCAGGCGAGGGAGCCACCGGCGCCGAGCTCCCCATGGTTTCGCGGAGACCACGGGCAAGTCCCGTTCGTGCAGTACTGTGCCCGCTGCCGGCAGTGGGGAGGAGCGACAGGAATGGAATGCTGCAGCACGGTCTGTATGAAGTATTTAGCAAACACTCTCCTTCCATGTGCACTGTTTTCATCCTTAACAAATGTAGGCCCCACAAACACAAGAAAGGCCTGGACGAAGAACACCGAAACACAGAAAACCAACATGTAGCCAATGGTCTTCAAGTTCCATCTCTGGGCCGCCCAACTCCCTCTTCTGTAATGAGCCATGCAGGAGGAAAGCAAATGCAAAGAAGATGCTTCGTTCTGCAAACCCTAGATTGGAAAGAATGTAGGCGTCACATCGATCTTCTGCCATACCAGGCTGGAGAACAGCTTTCTCTTCAAGAAGCTCAATCTCACAATTTCCCTACTTCCCACCAAATAGTGATCAGAATCAGAGGGTGGGGATGAGCGTCGGGGTGGCGGCCGCTGCAGTCGTTGACAACGGGGATGGGAGCGTAACTGTGCAGCAATTGGCTTCAACAGGACCAACAACATATGGCTTCAACAGTGTTAAGCTTCATGCACTAGCCAACGCAACCAAAAGTCTGAACTGATGGAAAGGGCTGGTGCAACCCACATATACTGTAACACCCCCTCTCACGTGTGACGGGGAAGACAAGTCAACACGTGCACCTGGAAGAGAGCGATGGCGTGCGAAACTCACGTATAACTCAAGAGGCCTCTACGTGGACACAAAGGGGGGCTACCAGCAATTTTTAATAAATTGCGAAAGCCAGGAATTGAACTCAAGACCTTAGCTCTGATACCATGTTAAGCTTCATGCACTAGCCAACGCAACCAAAAGTTCGAACTGATGGAAAGGCTAGACAATCCACATATACTGTAACACCCCCTCTCACATGTGACGGGGAAAACAAGTCAACACGTGCAACCGGAAGAGAGTGACGGCGCGCGAAACTAATGTATGGCTCAAGAGGTCACTACATGGACACAAAGGGGGGGGCTACTAGCAATCCACTTATCCACATATACAGTAACAAACAGGACCAACAACCTCTGTCATGGCTTGGTTACATTTATTGGGAGGAATTATTTTTTCAAGTGAAGGATGATGTTGTCATCTCTCTCTTTCAAGTCATGACCGAGCGTATGGTCGTGTTGTAATTTTCTTCTCTATTTTGTAATTCCCTTGATCTTTTGAGATATTGCTCCTATTGTGAACAATTTGTATTTGTATTGCCGTGAACCAATTGGCTTCTCTGCTCGGGTGAAAAAAAATTGAACACCCAATGTTGAATTCCTGCGTCCACCCCTGACAGCTCATGCCTAGCTAGATATGGAAACTACAGTTTAGCTTATCTAATTTTCCTTAACTACAAGTCACCTAAGACATAAATATCCTAAAAAAACTGCTACAGCCAGACATAAGGATTATCCTAACACATTGTACCAAACTCAAATTGACTACCTGCTCTTCCATGCATGCATCTCTTTGGTAGTAGATGACAAGATTAACTCTAACAGTAATTATGTATCGTAGATGAAGCAATAGAAATCCTCTTAAACACCGGTTAAGTGATAGACATAACGATTCAAAAACTAGTACTGAACCTAAATCTTTCATGGATAACGAACTTGGTGATTTTGAACTATTTTGTGAAAATAGTCATCCGGCATGAAGTAGTTTCTGCAGTCAATTTAGTTAGCAAGAACTTAATACAGTCAGAGGGTATGCTTACGGATGTTCAAACTATTGTTTTTTATGCATTGTAAATAGCACAAGAAAGTGCATATGACAGATATCCCCACAAGGAAAATAATAGCATTAGCTATGATAGCACCTGGAAATTATGTTTCCAACAATATTTCTTACAAAAACCCAGTTGAAGATTTTGTATCAAGGAATGCTAGAAGAACTGAAGGAGGCACGCTTCAAGTAAAAAATAGGCTAGCAGCTGTGTATCTCAAGTTTTGAGCAAGACATTATTCATGGAGAAAATTGTTGTATCATTTGTCGGACTGAGCTTCAGATTTCGCATCAGGCCCCGCATTTCTCAAGTGCCCACGATAATTCACGGGAGAAAAAAAACTCAAACCTACCAGCCAGCTCGTTGTGGCAATGCGCCCAGACGTTGTTCCCGTAGAGGCATTTCCACAGCATCATGGCCTGTCCCGGTCGGAATCCTTGCGACTGCTCCCATTTCTGAGGAAACCCGCGGCAAAATCAGCTCGAACACGAGGATAGGTCAATGGCTGACAGACGAATCTACGAAACTTGAAGATTGAGAGGGGGCTCTTACCTCGAGCTCTGGGTAGTCCATCCCCTTAAGCATGACCCTGGAGCCTGGCTCGTAGCGGCCGGCGGCAGGGGGCTGTCGGAGAGCGGAGAAGAGGCGTCGCGGCGGGGCAGGGGAGAAGTGGGCGTGGAGGGAGGAGGCGCCCCACCGGAGAAGAGGCAGCGCCGCCATAGGAATTGTTGGTTTGGTATGGTTCCGCGGAGGGATTTTCCTTTGGACCCTCTTATCTGACGCTGGAAGCTGGACACACGTTGCATTTCAAACGATCTTGATGCCATATTTTTAGTTGTGTGGGGTGACACCACCCCATACACAACTAAAAATGTCATCAAAATAATAGGATCGCAGTTTTTTTCCCTAGCGAAAAATCTAAGGTTATTTTATCCTCCGATGCGCCGCCGAGGGTTTTTATCTACCCTTCGTCAATCCCCCAACATCCCAGTCTCCGCCCGGGTGATCGTCTCCCTGGGATTGGTAAGGAGTGGATCAGGGTTTGCAAGGACGCTCATGGTAATGGAAGGCATGGGCGGCTCGAGGAGCACGTGAGGAAGGAGCGCGTGAAAGAACTGCTAGATCGGTTGAACCTGCATGAACAAGAGGGAGACGGCTTTGTGTGGGAAGAGGAGATCGTTGAGCCTCCAACACTGATCAAATAGTTAGCGATTGCTAGGGTTCACACGTCTAGAGGGTTTAGTCCTACAACCCTCTATTCAGATATGAGATCGGCATGGAATCCGGCGAGAGAGGTGGTTTAGAGGAGGGTTGAGGAAAACTTATTCACTGTACAATTCGGTTGTCTCGCTAACTGGAACAAGGCGATGACCATGGCCCCCTGGCTTTTCAGGTATCAAGCTGTTATTGTGGAGGAATATGATGGGTTTGAAGACCCTAGATCGGTGGTCTTAAACCAGACAGCGGTGTGGGCAAGTGTTCTACGCCTCCCTGATAATCTATTGCATGATGTGGTGATACGGGGGATGTGTCGTCCTATGGGGAAAATTATGGCTCTTCAGATAAAGCTCCTAGCGGGTTATGTAGGAGAATTTGTCAGGGTTCGGGTAAAAATTGATGTGACTAAAAAGTTGTTCCAGTTTGTGTCAATCACCAGAGCAACGAAGCAGGTATGGTATCAAGTCCAATATGATAAATTACCTACTTTATGTGGGAACTGCGGTTTGCTGGGGCATTGGCATGAAGAGTGTGGTACTGGTGAACATGATGAATCAAAGCTAGAATGGGGGGACTTCATTCTGGCAGATGGAGGAACTGGAAGAGGCCGTGGATGTGGCGACCAAGTGGCAGGAGCTAGTCGTGCCCCTGCTAGAGGTAGGGGTCGAGGAGGTGGTGGAAGATCAATGGGGAAGGGTGGAGAGTTCCACATGCACACCACCTGGCATCATAATCAAGTCCAAAGAAATGCAGATGGTACTGCAATGGCAAAAGAGAGCACCGATGAGGAGATGACAGACAAAGATCCGTTGAGTAGGAAGAGGCTGAACTTTGAAATTGCGCCAGCAGGATCTTCGGCACTGGTAGAACCATCAGGAAGAGTAGCCGCAATCGTGGGATAGCTCCAGCTCACGAATACTTCTGAAAATACTACACCTGGTGAGAGTACACCGAGTAAATCCCAACCCCCTAAGCGTACACGTACAGGGATGATGGCAATAACCTTTTGATATCAACAGCCTCAGAGCTTGAGGCTATCCGGAAGCAATGAAAATTTTGAACTGGAATTGTTGCGGTTTGCAGCAAATCACGACAATTCGGCCGCTTCTGAATGTTCAGAAGCGTAGGAGTCCGGATGTGATGTTTCTCATGGAGACGCACTTAGATGAATATCTTGTTGAATGTCTTCGATGTCAGGCAAAAATGGACCATAATATTGTAGTCCGCGGTGATGGCGGGAAGGGTGGATTAATGATGATGTGAAGAAGGAGGTAGCTGTAACTTTAAGAGATAAATCTGATAACTTTATTGACGTGTTTGTTGGGAGTGGTGTTGAAAATTATTGGAGGTTAACAGGTTATTATGGAGAACCAAAATGGGATGATAAGCACCTTACTTGGAGTCAGTTGAGAGAACTCAAGGCAGTAGCTGATATGCCTTGGATGGTGATTGGGGATTTGAATGAGATTATGTTCCCGTTTGAGAAAGAAGGAGGGAACGACAGACCAGCTCATTTTATGCGGGCGTTTAGGGAAGCCTTGATTAACTGTAATCTTTCTGATCATGGGTTTGTTGGTGACAAATTTACTTGGCATAGGGCACTAATAAGGGAGAGGTTGGATCGTGCGTTGGTGAGCGAGGAGTGGAACACCATGTTTCCAGGAGCCATCCTCTAGCACCTGGACTACTACAAGTCTGACCATAGGCCGATTTTAATGTCTCTGCATGAGGAAATTACTCATGAGACGGTGGGTCAAGCTGTTCTCTGCTTCGAAGCTCGATGGCTGAAAGAAGATAAATTCCGCGAGGTGGTAGAACAGGCGTGCTCATCATCTGAACAAAATGGGGGTAATGTTGGACTTGCGGAATGACTTGTTGTGGTGCACGAGGAGCTCCATAAGTGGGACAAAATTATACTGAAGAAGTCACCAAAAAAGATTAAACAAGTGCAGCGGGAATTGTAAACTGTTGCTAGAGATGTGTTATCCCAGGAAAATATGAAACGACAGAAGGAACTAGAAAATATGCTTGAAATGGAGGAGATTCACTGGGCCTAGCGTAGTCGGTTAAATGGCTTATATTTGGAGACAAAAACAAATCTTACTTTCAAAATTTTGCCTCTGCTTGAAGGATACATAATCGTATAACAAAACCGAAGGATGACCGTGATGCCTAGCTGGAAGGTACTGCTTACCTAAATCCACATATATCGCAATACTTTGCAGGCCTTTTCTCCACTGAAATAGAGGAGCCGGACTCTGCTTTCATGGACGAGGTGCAGTCCCGAGTGATCAATGAAATGAATGAGGCGTTGCTTAAGCCTTTTTGGACCCATGATGTAAGAAAGGCTTTGTTCTCCATAGAGGATATGAAGGCGCCAAGTGTCGGTGTCAAAACTGGCGGATCTCGGGTAGGGGGTCCCGAACTGTGCGTCTAAGGTCGATGGTAACAGGAGACAGGGGACACGTTGTTTACCCAGGTTCGGGCCCTCTCTATGGAGGTAATACCCTACTTCCTGCTTGATTGATCTTGATGAATATGAGTATTACAAGAGTTGATCTACCACGAGATCGTAATGGCTAAACCCTAGAAGTCTAGCTTGTATGGCTATGGTAATGAGTATCTCTCTCTCTGGACTAAGTCCTCCAGTTTATATAGGCACTGGGAGGATCTAGGGTTACACAAGGTCGGTTACAAAGAAAGGAATCTACATATTTGGTTGCCAAGCTTGCCTTCCACGCCAAGGAGAGTCCTGTCCGGAAACGGGTGCAGTCTTCGGTCTTCGTATCTTCACAGCCCATCAGTCCGGTCCATGGCTAACAGGCCGGACGCCTGAGGACCCCTTAGTCCAGGGCTCCCTCAGTAACCCCCGAACCAGACTTCAATGACGAGGTGTTCGGCGCACGGATTGTCTTCAGCATTGCAAGGCGGGTTCCCCCTCCGATGGCTTCCCAATAATGTATTCGGCTTTTAGTTTAACGTCGCATCCCTCGGCTTCTGTGAATCTATGATTTCATCTTCAACGTGTCGGGCGAATGCGGACGATCAGTTTTTTTTGCAAATAACACCCCAGCCCTGCAAGAAAGAGTGTCTATTTAAAGAGATTGGATCTCAGATCCTTTCGGCACCACGCGGAGAAAATCCTCAGAGTCTGCCAGGAAAGACCATTCCAACATGGCTAACATTCCCAACTCCTCTTCCCGTTCTAACCTAGAGAGAGGCGAGTGGGAGAGGTTCTCTGTGTCCCATAGCCAATTGGTGAAGTTGCAAACGCAGGGATTTCTCCCTCCTGCAGATCTGGTTCCTGTTTGAGCAGGATTGGCCTCCTTCAACGGCAAAACCCAGGCGGAGGATTTCCCCAATCCGTCTGCGGGAGAACGAGTGTCCTTCGTACCCTATCTGCTGAGGGGCGTGGGATTTCCAATTCACCCATTCCTCCGAGGGCTTCTGGAGTATTATGGCCTCTAGCTGCACAATTTTACCCCAGCCTCCGTCCTGCACATTGCGTGTTATGTCGCTTTATGCAAACTATTCCTGGGTTGCGAGGCCCATTTCGATTTATGGAGAAGACTGTTCTACCTCGTCCCTCGCAATCAAGGTGGGTCAATTTTTGAAGTGGGAGGAGCCAAAGTGTGGCGCATCGCCGGGACCAGATACCTGTCCGGCACACCGAAGAAAGCTCCTGAAGAGTGGCCTTCCGAATGGTTCTACATCGACGATGTCGCTCTACTCGACCCCGTCCGCATGGGCCTCCTCGAGTTTTCAAATGCTCCGCTGAAGAAACGCCATAGCTGGCGTCCTCGGGGCCTCGAGGAATAGGATAGTGCAGAGGTTAGCCTGCTGCTGGGCAAGATTAAGACGCTTGCCCAGTCCGGATTGTCAATAGTCGAGGTAATGGCGATCTCTATAACGTGGGGGGTCCTGCCACTCCAATACAGAGGACTGCCCATGTGGCATTATAACAGGGAAGATGACGCCTCACACTATGGTCGGAAGGGCCCGAAGACCCCCGCCGCCCTGGCCAAAATACTGGCCGAGCTGTATAAAGGGGAGAAGGAGGAGTTCACCCGTCTCCAATATCGAGATGGATTTTCCATGTATAATCCTCCCAGCTGGGTAAGCTTCAGCTCCACTATTTTACTCCTGTCCCTGAATCATTCTTGATAGGCAGTATCTTATCCGCTGATAACAGGAATGGCGAAAGGCTGTCGAGGGGATCCATGACCCTGCCCCTCATCTGGAGAATCGCAACCGGGATCTTGACCCCGGATATGAGGAAGATCCGGATATATTTGTGGAGCTCGAGGATGGAATATTCTATCAGATGAGCTATGACCGTACAGATGTACCCATCATCGCCGATTACCCCGGCCTCCTTCCTGCTTCACATGTAAGTAATCCGGAGATACCTTGTCCAAGAGAGTTTTCTCATTCCTCCTTACCCACCGCACTGTCCTATGCTCAAAAGGGGAGGCGTTCGGCGCGCCATGCTGCCCCGGGGGCATCTCCAAAGAGAGCGTCCCCCACATCAGGCAAGCCTTCGAAGAGGAAGGCAAATGAAGATACGGCCGAGCCTTCATCAAAGAGGTATGAATTTGCAAATATGCACCTCGGCAGTCACATCCAATTGTGACCTTTTTGTTTGCCCCGTATCAGGAAAAAGGTGTGCCAGACTATATCCGGGAGTCCGGCAGGTCATACTTCCCGTAGCCAGGATACAGATTCTATAGAGGGGCTGATGCGGGGTGACGCTGGACTGTCCTCCAGCCGAGGATTCGGATGATGTATCCGTCACCAACTCGGAAGTGGAGAGCGCCATGAATCATCGGTGCCGCAGGGCCGTTCTTTGTAACCCTGGTTTTTTGAAAGCGTCATTTAATGCCTTCAATTCGGCCGACGCGTATATTCGAGCTGCTCGGGATGGGCTTGTCAGAGCCACAGACCAGCATCTAAAAGATATGCAGGTAAGCGTATATTTAATAAGCATACACCAGTGCTACCTCTTGAGCACTTGCGTTGGTTTTCCCTTGAAGAGGAAAGGGTGGTACAGCAAAGTAGCGTAAGTATTTCCCTCAATTTTTGAGAACCAAGGTATCAATCCAGTAGGAGGCTACGCGCGAGTCCCTCGCACCTACACAAAACAAATAAATCCTTGCAACCAACGCGATAAGGGGTTGTCAATCCCTACACGGTAACTTACGAGAGTGAGATCTGATAGATATGATAAGATAATATTTTTGGTATTTTTATGATAAAGATGCAAAGTCAAATAAAAACAATGAAAATAACTAAGTATTGGAAGATTTAATATGATGAAGATAGACCCGGGGGCCATAGGTTTCACTAGTGGCTTCTCTCAAGAGAATAAGTATTTTACGATGGGTGAACAAATTATTGTTGAGCAATTGACAGAATTGAGCATAGTTATGAGAATATCTAGGTATGATCATGTATATAGGCATCACATCCAAGACAAGTAGACCGACTCCTCCTGCATCTACTACTATTACTCCACACATCGACCGCTATCCAGTATACATCTAGAGTATTAAGTTCATAAGAACAGAGTAATGCCTTAAGCAAGATGACATGATGTAGAGGGATAAACTCATGCAATATGATGAAAACCCTATCTTGTTATCCTCGATGGCAACAATACAATACGTGCCTTGCTGCCCCTACTGTCACTAGGAAAGGACACCGCAAGATTGAACCCAAAGCTAAGCACTTCTCCCATTGCAAGAAAGATCAATCTAGTAGGCCAAACCAAACTGATAATTCGAAGAGACTTGCAAAGATAACCAATCATACATAAAAGAATTCAGAGAAGATTCAAATATTGTTCATAGATAAACTTGATCATAAACCCACAATTCATCGGTCTCAACAACCACACTGCAAAAGAAGATTACATCGAATAAATCTCCACAAGAGAGGGGGAGAACTTTGTATTGAGATCCAAAAAGAGAGAAGAAGCCATCTAGCTAATAACTATGGACCCGAAGGTCTGAGGTAAAATACTCATACTTCATCGGAGAGGCTATGGTGTTGATGTAGAAGCCCTCCGTGATCGATGCCCCCTCCGGCGGAGCTTCGGAACAGGCCCCAAGATGGGATCTCGTGGATACAGAAAGTTACGACGGTGGAATTAGGGTTTTGGCTCCGTATCTGATTGTTTGGGGGTACGTAGGTATATATAGGAGGAAGAAGTACGTCGGTGGAGCAACAGGGGGCCGACAAGGGTGGAGGGTGCGCTTGGGGGGGTAGGCACGCCCCCTACCTCGTGCCTCCCTGTTGGTTGCTTGACGTAGGGTCCAAGTCTCCTGGGTCTTGTTCGTTCCAAAAATCACGTTCCCGAAATAGGCAAAAACATCAATTCCAGTCTGGGCCTTCGGTTAATAGGTTAGTCCCAAAAATAATATAAAAGTGGATAATAAAGCCCAATAATGTCCAAAACAGAAGATAATATAGCATGGAGCAATCAAAAAATATAGATACGTTGGAGACGTATCAAGCATCCCCAAGCTTAATTCTTGCTCGTCCTCGAGTAGGTAAATGATAAAAACAAAATTTTTGATGTGGAATACTACTTGGAATATTTTCAATGTAATTATTCTTAATTGTGGTATGAATATTCAGATCCGAAAGATTCAAGACAAAAGTTCAATATTAACATAGAAATAATAATACTTCAAGCATACTAACTAAGTAATTATGTCTTCTTAAAATAACATGGCCAAAGAAAGTTATCCCTACAAAATCATATAGTCTGGCTATGCTCTATCTTCACCACACAAAGTATTTAAATCATGCACAACCCCAATGACAAGCCAAGAAATTGTTTCATACTTTTGGTGTTCTCAAACTTTTTCAATCTTCACGCAATACATGAGCGTGAGCCATGGACATAACACTTTAGGTGGAATAGAATGGTGGTTGTGGAGAAGACAAAAAGGGAGAATATAGTCTAACATCAACTAGGCGTATCAAAGGGCTATGGAGATGCCCATCAATAGATATCAATGTGAGTGAGTAGGGATTGCCATGCAACGGATGCACTAGAGCTATAAGTATATGAAAGCTCAAAAAGGAAACCAAGTGGGTGTGCATCCAACTTGCTTGCTCACGAAGACCTAGGGCATTTTGAGGAAGCCCATCATTGGAATATGCAAGCCAAGTTCTATAATGAAAAATTCCCACTAGTATATGAAAGTGATAACAAAGGAGACTCTCTATCATGAAGATCATGGTGCTACTTTGAAAACAAGTGTGGTAAAAGGATAGTAGCATTGTCCCTTCTCTCTTTTTCACTTATTTTTTTATTTGGGCCTTCTCTTTTTTTATGGCCTCTTTTTTTATTTATTTTTCGTCCGGAGTCTCATCCCGACTTGTGGGGGAATCATAGTCTCCATCATCCTTTCCTCACTAGGACGATGCTCTAATAATGATGACCATCACACTTTTATTTTCTTACAACTCAAGAATTACAACTCGATACTTAGAACAAAATATGACTCTATGTGAATGCCTCCGCAGGTGTACCGCGATATGCAATGACTCATGAGTGACATGTATGAAAGAATTATGAACGGTGGCTTTGCCACAAATACAATGTCAACTACATGATCATGCAAAGCAATATGACAATGATGGAGCGTGTCATAGTAAACGGAACGGTGGAAAGTTGCATGGCAATATATCTCAGAATGGCTATGGAAATGCCATGATAGGTAGGTATGGTGGATGTTTTTAGGAAGGTATATGGTGGGTGTATGATACCGGCGAAAGGTGCGCGGTATTAGAGAGGCTAGCAATGGTGGAAGGGTGAGAGTGCGTATAATCCATGGACTCAACATTAGTCATAAAGAACTCATATACTTATTGCAAAAATCTACAAGTTATCAAAGCAAAGTATTACGCGCATGCTCCTAGGGGGATAGATTGGTAGGAAAAGACCATCGCTCGTCCCCGACCCCCACTCATAAGGAAGACAATCAATAAATAAATCATGCTCCGACTTCATCACATAACGGTTCACCATACGTGCATGCTACGGGAATCACAAACTTTAACACAAGTATTTCTCAAATTCACAACTACTCAACTAGCATGACTCTAATATCACCATCTCCATATCTCAAAACAATTATCAAGTATCAAACTTCTCATAGTATTCAACATACTCATAAGAGAATTTTATTATTAATCTTGTATACCTAGCATATTAGGATTATTTAAGCAATTTACCATGCTATTTAGGACTCTCAAAATAATCTAAGTGAAGCATGAGAGATCAATAGTTTCTATAAAACAAATCCACCATAGTGCTCTAAAAGATATAAGTGAAGCACTAGAGCAAAACTATATAACTCCAAAGATATAAGTGAAGCACATAGAGTATTCTAATAATTTTCGAATCATGTGTGTCTCTCTGAAAAGGTGTGTACAGCAAGGATGATTGTGGTAAACTAAAAAATAAAGACTCAAATCATACAATACACTCCAAGCAAAACACATATCATGTGGTGAATAAAAATATAGCTCCAAGTAAAGTTACCGATAGAAGTAGACGAAAGAGGGGATGCCTTCCGGGGCATCCCCAAGCTTTGGCTTTTAGGTGTCCTTAGATTATCTTTGGGGTGCCATGGGAATACCCAATATTAGGCTCTTTCCACTCCTTGTTCCATAATCCATCAAATCTTTACCCAAAACTTGAAAACTTCACAACACAAAACTTAAAATAGAAAATCTCGTGAGCTCCGTTAGCGAAAGAAAACAAAAGACCACTTCAAGGTACTGTAATGAACTCATTCTTTATTTATATTGGTGTTAAACCTACTGTATTCCAACTTCTCTATGGTTTATAAACTATTTTACTAGTCATAGATTCATCAAAATAAGCAAACAACACACGAAAAACAGAATCTGTGAAAAACAGAACAGTCCGTAGTAATCTGTAGCTAGCGCAAGATCTGGAACCCCAAAAATTCTAAAATAAATTTCTGGACGTGTGTAATTTATCTATTAATCATCTGCAAAAATAATTAACTAAATATCACTTTCCAAATAAAAATGGCAGCAGTTCTCGTGAGCACTAAAGTTTCTGTTTTTTTACAGCAAGATTAACAAGACTTTCCCCAAGTCTTCCCAACGGTTATACTTGGCACAAACACTAATTAAACACAAAAAACACAACCAAAACAGAGGCTATACAAATTATTTTTTACTAAACAGGAGCAAAAATCAAGGAATAAAAATAAAATTGGGTTGCCTCCCAACAAGCGCTATCGTTTAACGCCCCTAGCTAGACATAAAAAGCAAGGATAGATCTAGGTATTGCCATCTTTGGTAGGCAATCCATAAGTGGCTCTCATAACAGATTCATAAGGTAACTTAATTTTCTTTCTAGGAAAGTATTCCATGCCTTTCCTTAACGGAAATTGGAATCTAATATTTCCTTCCTTCATATCAATAATTGCACCAATCGTTCTAAGGAAAGGTCTACCAAGAATAATAGGACATGAAGGATTGCAATCTATATCAAGAACGATAAAATCTGCGGGCACATAATTCCTATTTGCAACAATAAGAACATCATTAATTCTTACCATAGGTTTCTTAATAGTGGAATCCGCAAGGTGCAAGTTTAAGGAGCAATCGTCAAAATCACGGAAACCTAACAAATCACACAAAGTCTTTGGAATCGTGGAAACACTAGCACCCAAATCACACAAAGCATAGCATTCATGATCTTTAATTTTAATTTTAATAGTTGGTTCCCACTCATCATAAAGTTTTCTAGGGATAGAAACTTCCAACTCAAGTTTTTCTTCATAAGATTGCATCAAAGCATTAACAATATGGTTGGTAAAAGCTTTATTTTGACTATAAGCATGAGGAGAATTTAGCACGGATTGAAACAAGGAAATACAATCTATCAAATAGAAATTATCATAATTAAATTCATTGAAATCCAAAATAGTAGGTTCATTAACATCTAGAGTTTTGATCTCTTCAATCCCACTTTTATCAAATTTAGCATCATGGTCTAAAAACTCCGATTTTTTGGAACGCCTTCTAGGTAAAGGTGGATCATATTCAGTCCCATTATTATCAAGATTCATATTGCAAAACAAAGATTTAATAGGGGACACATCAATAACTTTTAGATCTTCATCTTTATTATCATGGAAACTAGAAGAACACGCTCTTATAAAGTAATCTTTCTTAGCACGTATCCTAGCGGTTCTTTCTTTGCACTCATCAATGGAAATTCTCATGGTTTTGAGAGACTCACAGATATCATGGTTAGCTGGAATAGATCTAAATTTCAAAGAATCAACATCAAGAGAAATTCTATCAACGTTCCTAGCCAACTCATCAATCTTAAGCAATTTTTCTTCAATCAAAGCATTGAAATTCTTTTGCGAAGTAATAAATTCTTTAATATTAGATTTAAAATCAGAGGGCATATTATTATAATTTCCATAAGAATTTTTGTAGGGATTACCATAATTATTAGAGGAATTACTAGGATAAGGCCTAGGATTAAAGTTTCCTCTATACGCATTGTTACCAAAATTGTTCCTACCAACAAAATTCACATCCATAGATTCATTATTATTCTCAATCAAAGTAGACAAAGGCATATCATTAGGATCAGAAGAAACACTTTTATTAGCAAATAATTTCATAAGTTCATCCATCTTTCCACTCAAAACATTAATTTCTTCTATCGCATGCACTTTCTTATTAGTAGATCTTCCAGTGTGCCATTGAGAATAATTAACCATAATATTATCTAGGAGTTTAGTAGCTTCTCCTAAAGTGATTTCCATAAAAGTGCCTCCCGCGGCCGAATCTAAAAGATTTCTAGAAGCAAAATTCAATCCGGCATAAAAAATGTGTATAATCACCCACAAATTTAAACCATGTGTTGGGCAATTACGTATCATTAATTTCATCCTCTGCCAAGCTTGTGCAACATGTTCGTGATCAAGTTGCTTAAAATTCATAATATCGTTTCTAAGAGAGATGATCTTAGCGGGAGGAAAATACTTAGAGATAAAAGCATCTTTGCACTTATTCCAAGAATCAATACTATTTTTAGGCAAAGACGAAAACCAAGCTTTAGCACGATCTCTAAGCGAAAAAGGAAATAGCTTCAATTTAACAATATCATTATCCACATCTTTCTTCTTTTGCATATCACACAAATCAACGAAGCTATTTAGATGGGTAGCGACATCTTCACTAGGAAGGCCGGAAAACGGATCTTTCATGACAAGATTCAGCAAGGCAGCATTAATTTCACAAGATTCAGCATTGGTAAGAGGAGCAATTGGAGTGCTAATAAAGTCATTGTTGTTGGTATTGGTAAAGTCACACAATTTAGTGTTATCTTGATCCATCGTGACAAGCAAACAATCCAACACACAAGCAAACGAGCAAAAAGAGGAAAATATAGAAAGAGAGGGAGGATAGAGAGAGAGAGGGTGAATAAAACAACAAGGGTGAAGTGGGGGAGAGGAAAACGACACGCAAATGGCAAATGATGTAATGCGGGAGATAAGGGTTTGTGATGGGTACTTGGTATGTTGACTTTTGCGTAGACTTCCCCGACAACGGCACCAGAAATCCTTCTTGCTACCTCTTGAGCACTTGCGTTGGTTTTCCCTTGAAGAGGAAAGGGTGGTGCAGCAAAGTAGCATAAGTATTTCCCTCAGTTTTTGAGAACCAAGATATCAATCCAGTAGGAGGCTACGCGTGAGTCCCTCGCACCTACACAAAACAAATAAATCCTCGCAACCAATGCGATAAGGGGTTGTCAATCCCTACACGGACACTTACGAGAGTGAGATCTGATAGATATGATAAGATAATATTTTTGGTATTTTTATGATAAAGATGCAAAGTAAAATAAAAGAAATGAAAATAACTAAGTATTGGAAGATTTAGTATGATGAAGATAGACCTGGGGGCCATAGGTTTCACTAGTGGCTTCTCTCAAGAGCATACATATTTAACGGTGGGTGAACAAATTATTGTTGAGCAATGGACAGAATTGAACATAGTTATGAGAATATCTAGGTATGATCATGTATATAGGCATCACGTCCAAGACAAGTAGACCGACTCCTGCCTGCATCTACTACTATTACTCCACACATCGACCGCTATCCAGCATGCATCTAGAGTATTAAGTTCATAAGAACAGAGTAACGCCTTAAGCAAGATGACATGATGTAGAGGGATAAACTCATGTAATATGATGAAAACCCCATCTTGTTATCCTTGATGGAAACAATACAATACGTGCCTTGCTGCCCCTACTGTCACTGGGAAAGGACACCGCAAGATTGAACCCAAAGCTAAACACTTCTCCCATTGCAAGAAAGATCAATCTAGTAGGCCAAACCAAACTGATAATTCGAAGAGACTTGCAAAGATAACCAATCATACATAAAAGAATTCAGAGAAGATTCAAATATTGTTCATAGATAAACTTGATCATAAACCCACAATTCATCGGTCTCAACAAACACACCGCAAAAGAAGATTACGTCGAATAAATCTCCACAAGAGAGGGGGAGAACTTAGTATTGAGATCCAAAAAGAGAGAAGAAGCCATCTAGCTAATAACTATGGACCCAAAGGTCTGAGGTAAACTACTCACACTTCATCGGAGAGGCTATGGTGTTGATGTAGAAGCCCTCCGTGATTGATGCCCCCTCCGGCGGAGCTCCGGAACAGGCCCCAGGATGGGATCTCGTGGATACAGAAAGTTACGGTGGTGGAATTAGGGTTTTGGCTCCGTATCTGATCGTTTGGGGGTACATAGGTATATATAGGAGGAAAAAGTACATCGGTGGAGCAACAGGGGGGCCATGAGGGTGGAGGGCGCGCCTG
>NC_041384.1:441260554-441293479 GCF_002162155.2 Triticum dicoccoides
GGTAGGCGCCCCCTACCTCGTGGCCTCCCTGTTGGTTGCTTGACATAGGGTCCAAGTCTCCTGGGTCTTGTTCGTTCCAAAAATCACGTTCCCGAAGGTTTCATTCCATTTGGACTTCGTTTGGTATTCCTTTTCTTCGAAACCCTAAAATAGGCAAAAAAACATCAATTCTGGTCTGGGCCTCCGGTTAATAGGTTAGTCCCAAAAATAATATAAAAGTGGATAATAAAGCCCAATAATGTCCAAAATAGAAGATAATATAGCATGGAGCAATAAAAAATTATAGATACGTTGGAGACGTATCAACCAGTAGCCCCCGAGACTTAAAGTAGTTGATACAACTGATTTAAGGATCAATGTATAACCAGGTGTTTACAGAGAAGAACACCCTATTAGCTCAGGAACTAGAAAAATGTTAAAGTCAGCTAACTGCTGCCAGTGCCGAACTGGAGAAATCCAAGAAGGCATCCCCTGGTAATGTTTCCCTCCATCGAGAAAACATAATGGTACACTAATAATGCTAACCTGCTTGCTTACCTTTTTATCGGATCATTAGACCAACTGCAAGAATAGCTGGACGCTGCTCGAAGCGGAGAACATGGAGCCAAAAAACTGCTAGCAGTGGGCGAGTGTGTGCTAACAAAAGTCGTTTAGGAGAAAAACAAGCTCCAGGATGCGAACACTCGAATGCACGAAGAACTAAAAGATGTACGGGCCCAGCTGGCGGACTCCGTGAAGGAGAACAAAAAGCTGCAAGGCGACATATTTAGTATGTGGCCAAATTTGTCTGTTGACAATTTGGAAGTAAAAGTAGCTGATATAGCTGTGATTGCAGGTATATTGACGGGCCATCCCAAAGAGGAGGTGTCCGGATCATCAAGTGATCTTCTGCAAGGGCTATCACAGTTGCACGAGCAAGCTCGGTAGGCAATGCGGAGTGTAGCCAAGGCCTTATGGCCGTCCGACTCCCCTCCAGGGAGTATGGAGAAGCTTGTAGAGCTGTTCAAGGGAGCGCGACGGCGTATCCGACTATGGAAGATATCAGTCTGCCGAGAGGGTGCGCGAGAGGCCTGGGCCATGGTAAAAACACGATATACCAAGCTGAATCCAAATCACATGGCCCGGGTCGGACCTCTAGGGTCAAATGGGGAAGAAATTCCCGTTAGTTTAGTATATGGCCAAGTAGAGGTGGCTGCTAGATACTCCCAACAGGATTGTAAATTAGACCGCCTGTTGGACGGTATAGAGGAGGAAGTTTTTAAGTCCTAAGTGACTATGTACTTTCCTTCTAGCTGGATAATAAAAATAATCATCATGGCTGACCTTTTCGCTTCGACCTCTAGACCCGAAGGTGCGGAGTGTTTCCGAATACCCTAACGGTAGAATATACCGGGGTATGCATCGGAACCAGGCGTAGGGGTCATAGTTGCTTGAACAGACAATGTGTATCCGACTAGTTATGTTATATTACATTATGTAAGAAACATCTTCCAGAGAGAATAGTTCTGTTAAGGGTTCCTTCCCGTGAGTGTGCATGCATTTATTGTGCATGTCCGAACTGTGATTGAAAAAATCATAGAGTAAGTAACATCTGGGGTTTCACAATGGAGTGAATGCGGAAACATCTTTAATTCACCGACCGGATATTCCCTTAAGAACGCTAGCTTTCGGTTTCACCCAGTCTGAGGTACACATCTGGATGGCCCGGGAGTAACAATCACAGAGGTGCTCCCTTTATTCCCTAGCTGAACTAACGGAAACATAGGGCATAAGCACAGGAGCCAGGCAACCCATCTTGGCCAAAACTTAAGTCATATCGATGCATATAATGGCGAATAAAAGCTACATATGGAAAAACGCATATGTGGTGAGCTTGATGCTCGAAGAATAATAGCAAGCTTTTGTACGAGAAGCTCCCAGGTATAATGAACGTACATATGTGGAGATGTACGCATCAGGGGAGGACAGTCTAGTCGTACTAAAGCCGTAGGGCTAAAGAGCAAAACGAAAAGAGATAAAAAATCAAAAGAGGGAAAAATAACGTTAATAACAGGAGGAAGGAGACGAACACAGAGATCAGCGCTAGGCATAAAATCATCGGAGTCTGGCTGCATTCCAGGGGTTCGGCTCCAGGTGATTGTCTAACGCATCACGCAGGCGGTACGCTCCTCTGGTGAGAACTTCGTCAATGATGAAGGGACCCTCCCACTTGAGCTTGAGTTTGTCCTTTTTATTCTCCGGCAGGCGTAGAACGAGTTCACTAACGTTATAAGTCTTGGCCCGCACTTCTCTGCTTTGATGCATGTGAGCTCGCTATTGATAAAATGCGGAACGGGATTTTGCGACGTCGCGCTCCTCCTCCAGGGCATCTAAGTTGTCCTGCCGATCAAGCTCGACCTCTCTCTCTTCGTACATGCGCACTCGAGGTGAGTCATGAATAATGTCGCAAGGTAACACTGCTTCCGCACCATACACCATGAAGAAAGGTGTATATCCAGTAGTGCGGTTGGGCGTGGTCCGCAGCCCCCAGAGTACGGAGTCAAGTTCCTCCACCCAATGCTTGTCTGATTCTTTCAAAGACCACACTAGTCTAGGTTTGATGCCGCTCATAATAAGACCATTGGCCCGTTCGACTTGACTGTTTGTCTGCGGGTGATAGACAAAGGCGTAATCGAGCTTAATGCCCAGATTAGCACACCAAGTTTTCACTTCGTCGGCTGTGAAATTAGAGCCATTATCGGTGATTATGCTGTGTGCACACCGTAACGGTGTACCACGCCGGATATGAAATCTATTACCGGCCCGCTTCGGCCGTTTTGACTGGTTTGGCCTCTATCCACCTAGTGAATTTATCCACCATGACCAGCAGATACTTTCTCTTATGGCTTCCTCCTTTAAGGGGTCCGACCATATCAAGTCCCCAGACCGCAAAAGGCCAAGTGATGGGGATTGTTTGTAAGGCAGTGGGGGGCATATGGCTTTGGTTGGCGAAGAGTTGGCATCCGGCGCAACGTTGGACAAGGTTCTGTGCATCTGCTCAGGCCGCCGGCCAATAAAACCCTGTACGGAAGGCCTTGCTAACAAGGGCCCGAGCTGCGGCGTGGTGACCGCCGAGTCTGGCGTGAATTTCAGCCAAGAGATGCCGCCCTCTTCCTCGGAGATACATCATTGAAGAACTCCGGTAGCGCTTTTCTTACAAAGCTCTCCGTCATGAACCTTGTAGGCCTTCGAACACCGGACAATGCAGCGGGCGTCATTCTAATCCTGGGGAAGCTCCTTCTTATTAAGGTAGGCCAAGAAGGGTTCGGTCCATTGGGCAATGACTGCCATAATGAGATGGGCCGACGGTGTTATTTCGGTGGTTGAGCTCCGACGATATCGGTGTGTTCGGAATCTGGGGTTGTGTTCGGATCCGGACTAGTGTTGCCACCCTCCCCTTGCCACACCACGGATGGCTTAAAAAGCCTTTCCAGAAAAATGTTAGGTGGGACGGGGTCGTGCTTAGCGCCTATGCGAGCGAGAACGTCCGCCGCTTGATTACTTTCTCGGGCCACATGATGGAACTCGAGTCCGTCGAACCGAGCTGACATTTTTAGGACGACATTGTGATAAGCTACCATCTTCGGGTCTTTGGCATCAAAGTCTCCATTTATTTGAGGTATTGCGAGGTTTGAGTCCCCGCGCACTTCCAGGCGCTGTATGCCCATGGAGACAGCCATCCGGAGACCATGCAATAAGGCCTCATATTCGGCTGCATTATTGGAGTCTGTGTATAGTATTTGGAGTACTTACTGAACGGCGTCTCCAGTAGGGGACGTTAAAATGACGCCCGCTCCTAGCCCTGCCAGCATTTTGGAGCCATCGAAATACATAACCCAATTAGAATATGTGACGTACTCTTTAAAGAGTTCAGCCTCTGTCCATTCGGCGACGAAGTCAGACAGTACTTGGGATTTAATAGCTCGACGTGGTTTATATGTAATGTCAAATGGGAGGAGCTCAATGGCCCATTTGGCAATCCGGCCCATGGCATCACGGTTGTTTATAATGTCATTGAGTGGTACTTCGGAAGCCACCGTGACCGAACACTCCTGGAAGTAGTGACAGAGCTTTCGTGATGCCATGAAGACCGCGTATGCTATCTTTTGATAATGGGGGTACCGGGATTTGCATGGTGTAAGGATAGTGGATACGTAGTATACTGGCTTCTGAAGCGAGAATTTGTGTCTGTCCTGTTCTCGTTCAACGACGAGCACGGCGCTCACCACCTGATGTGTTGCGATATGTATAATAACATCGGTTCACTGATGTTTGGCACGGCCAGGATTGGATTGCTCGCAAGAAGGGTTGTTGCCGCGTCCGTCCACTCAAAGTGATCGGTTCGCCGTAGAAGGCGATAGAGTGGTAGTGCCTTTTCTCCCAATCTGGAGATGAAGCGGCTTAGAGCTGCCACACAACCCGCGAGCTTTTGGACTTGTTTAAGGTCTGTTGGCGTAGCCAATTGTGACAAAGCTCGGATTTTGGCTGGATTTGCTTCAATTCCTCTGTTGGAAACGATGAAGCCCAGCAGTTTTCCAGCAGGGACGCTGAAAACGCACGTTTCTGGATTGAGCTTAATGTCATACACGCGGAGGTTGTCGAATGTGAGACGTAAATCGACTATTAGTGTTTCGACGTGCCTAGTTTTGATGACGGTGTCGTCCACATAAGCTTTAACTGTCTTGCCGATCTGTTTCTCCAGGCATGTTTGAATCATGCGTTGGTATGTGGCGCCGGCGTTCTTGAGCCCGAAGGGCATGGTGTTGAAGCAGAATGGCCCATATGGGGTGATAAATGCTATTGCAGCTTGATCGGACTCCTTCATTTTGATTTGATGGTATCTGGAATATGCATCAAGGAAACACAGTAGTCGTGTCCTACGGTAGCATCAATGATTTGATCAATGAGGGGGAGGGGAAGGGATCCTTGGGGAAAGCCTTATTGAGGTCTTTGAAATCAACGCACGGGCGCCAGGATTTGTCCTTCTTTGGTACCATCACCAAGTTTGCCAGCCAGTCCGGGTGTTTTATTTCTCTAATGAATCCGACCTCAATTAGCTTGGCTAGCTCTTCCCCCATAGCTTGACATTTGGGTTCGGAAAAGCGCCACAGTGTTTGCTTGATCGGCTTATATCCCTTCAATATATTGAGGCTGTGTTCGGCCAACTCGTGTGGAATTCCAGGCATATCAGAAGGGTGCCGGGCGAATATATCCCAATTCTTGCGCAGGAACTCTCGTAGCACGGCGTCAATCGTCGGGTCTAGTTGTGCTCCAATGGATGATGTCTTCTTGGGGTCCGTTGGATGGACTTGGAATTTGACTATTTCTTCCGCCGGTTTGAAGGAGGTGGATTTGGGTTGTTTTCTAGGACCACATCATCCCTGTCCACCGTGGAGCATAGCGCGGTTAACTCTTTGACCGCGAGGGCTTCAGATAATGCCTCGAGGGCCAGGGACGCGGTTTTATTCTCGGCATGGAGTGCTATGTCCGGATCACTAACTAGAGTGATTATACCGTTGGGCCCGGGCATCTTAAGCTTCATGTACCCATAATGGGGTACTGCTTGGAAGCGCGTAAATGCATCTCGCCCTAAGAGGGCGTGATATCCGTTGTTGAAAGGGGCCACTTGGAAGGTTATTTCTTTGGACCGATAGTTCTCCGGTGTGCCGAATACCACGTCGAGTGTGATTTTCCCCGCACACCGTGCCTCCCGACTGGGAATTATCCTTCGGAAGGTCGTGTTGCTTTGCTCGATGCGGCTCCTGTCTATTTCCATTTTTCGTACTGTATCCTCATAGATGAGGTTTAGTTCGCTGCCGCCGTCCATGAGAACCTTGGTGAGCCGAAAGCCATCCACAATTGGGCTGAGGACCAAGGCGGCTGGTGCTCGGACTGTCCTGTGTTTTGGCTCGTCGCCAGCATTAAAGGTTATCACCATGTCGTTCCAAGGGTTTATTGTTGCGATCTGGCAGACTTCGATGAGTTCGGGAGTGCCCTTTTGCGCCTATTGTTTGAAGTGAATGTCTCAAAGACCGTCAGTACTCTGGGGTCGTCGTCTTCTGGAGGGTGTTGCTATGGTGTGTCTTTGGTAAGGATGTCCTCGCCGCTTTTGGCTACCTACCAGAGTATCCAACATGCTCTAAGGTTGTGGGTTCGTATGGTATCCGGTGTGGTGTATATTTTGCATGGGCCATCTAGCCATCCCTCCAGAACGGTTCCGTGTCGCGTAATGGGTTTGTATTTCTTGGCTATTGGTCTGGGCGCGTCACAGGGGTGCGCCCTTTTCGCTTGGACCAGTGGTTGAGTTGGGACCGATGACTCCCAACAAGCTGTCTGATCCCTCCAGGCGCTTTCCATTGCGCTGTACTTCTGTATGATAGTTTCCAAGTCAACGAAGTGTAGTATGCGGCGGCGATTAATGGCGTTGAGGATTTCTTCCTTCGTGCAATTGTTGCGGAATGCTGATATCGTGTCCTCGTCGCGGCAATCTTTAACCTTGTCCTTGACAAGGAGGAATCTGGCCCAAAAGTGGTGGACCGTTTCCTAAGACTGTTGTTGTATGCTCGTGAGAGCGCTTATGTCTAGGTGGGTGGGTGGAATTGGATCTGGACCATGACCCGATCGATGATTCGGAGTCTGAGGTTTTTCTAGACTGAACAGTCTGGGCTCTGGAGTATCTTCTGATTTTTGAAGCTTATCGTCCGATTCTATGTTCGGAGGACAAGGCGTGTCTTTCTGCCGGTAGGTGTTCGGCTTCTCGAGGTCGGAGATCCGAACATAGTTCGTCCTCAATATAGAGGAAGGGTTATCTTGCTCCTCGACTACCATTATCTGGTGGGTGATCGGTGGAGATTTAATCTCTCTCTGGTCGGGTTTAAGCCCAATCCGATCGTAGTCTGGAGTGACCCCCAAGGCGGCAATGCGATCTAGGAGTTCGTTTAAAGACGATAACTCCGTCGGATCCATCCGTTTGGCGCATATTCAGAATCAACACAGAGGCGATTTTCGATGACTCGAGAGGTCATCATCGTCGGCTCAAGGGCCGAGCGGGCGGTCATGGTAAAACTGCCCAGCCGAAGGGTTTGGCCTGAGGCCAGAGCTCCTCTGGAGGTGATATTTTCCTTGACGATAAGTCGAGCCATCAACCCTTCCGACGACGGCACAATCGAACTCTCAATGAAAGCACCAATGTCGGTGTCAAAACCGGCGGATCTTGGGTAGGGGGTCCCAAACTATGCGTCTAAGGTCGATGGTAACAGGAGACAGGGGACACGATGTTTACCCAGGTTCGGGCCCTCTCTATGGAGGTAATACACTGCTTCCTGCTTGATTGATCTTGATGAATATGAGTATTACAAGAGTCGATCTACCACGAGATCGTAATGGCTAAACCCTATAAGTCTAGCTTGTATGGCTATGGTAATGAGTATCTCTCTCTCCGGACTAAGTCCTCCAGTTTATATAGGCACCAGGAGGATCTAGGGTTACACAAGGTCGGTTACAAAGGAAGGAATCTACATATTCGGTCGCCAAGCTTGCCTTCCACGCCAAGGAGAGTCCTGTCCGGAGACGGGTGCAGTCTTCGGTCTTCGTATCTTCACAGCCCATCAGTTCGGCCCATGGCTAACAGGCCGGACGCCCGAGGACCCCTTAGTCCAGGGCTCCCTCACAAGGTACAGACGGCCTCCACGCCATCTTATTTAAGAAATGCTGGCATATTCTAGGTGATGTTTTAACTATGGAGGTCCTGGATGCTATTAACAACAAATTTATTGTTGGGGAACGTAACATGTAATTTCAAAAAATTCCTACGATCACGCAAGATCTATCTAGGAGATGCATAGCAATGAGAGGGGAAGAGTGTGTCCACGTACCCTCGTAGACCGGAAGCAGAAGCGTTAGGTTAACGTGGTTGATGTAGTCGAACGTCTTCATGATCCAACCGATCTAGTACCGAACATACGACACCTCCGAGTTTAGCACAAGTTCAGCTCGATGACGTCCCTCGACGGCGTGCTGACGGTGATGGTGACGTGATCTGCGCAGGGCTTCGCCTAAGCACTACGATGCTATGACCGAAGGAGTAAACTATGGAGTGGGGCACCACACATGGCTAAGAGAACAACTATTGTGCTATGGGGTGCTCCCTGCCCCGTATATAAAGGAGGAGGGGAGGAGGAGGGGAGGAGGAGGCGCCGGCCTAGAGGGGTGCTCCATGGGGGGAAACCGAATAGGACCCCAAGTCCTATTCGGCCCCCCTTCCTTTCTTACGGAGGGGGAAAGGGGAAGTGAGAGGGAAGAGGAGAAGGAAAGGGGGGGCGCGCCCCCTCCCCTAGTCCAATTCGGACTCCCCATGGGAGGGGGCGCGGCCACCCCTTGTGGGCTGCCTCCCCTCTCCCCTATGGCCCATGTAGGCCCATTACTTTCCCCGGGGGCTTCCGTTAACCCCTCGGTACTCTGAAAAATACTCGGACCATTCCGAAACCATTTCGGTGTTCGAATACCATCTTCCAATATACCAATCTTTACCTCTCGACCATTTCGAGACTCCTCGTCATGTTCATGATCTCATCCGGGACTCCAAACAATCTTCGGTTACCAAAACACATAACTCATAATACAAATCGTCATCGAACGTTAAGTGTGTGGACCCTACGGGTTCGAGAAATATGCAGACATGACCGAGACAGATCTTCCGTCAATAACCAATAGCAAAACCTGGATGCTCATATTGTTTCCTACATATTCTTCGAAGATCTTTATCGGTCAAACCGCATAACAACATACGCCATTCCCTTTGTCATTGGTATGTTACTTTCCCGAGATTCGATCGTCGGTATCATCATACCTAGTTCAATCTCGTTACCGGCAAGTCTCTTTACTCGTTCTGTAATGCATCATCCCACAACTAACTCATTAGTCACATTGCTTGCAAGGCTTATAGTGATGTGCATTACCGAGAGGGCCTAGAGATACCTCTCCGATACATGGAGTGACAAATCCTAATCTTGATCTATGCCAACCCAACAAACACCTTCTGAGACACCTGTAGAGCATCTTTATAATCACCCAGTTACATTGTAACGTTTGATAGCACACAAGGTGTTCCTCCGGTATTCAGGAGTTGCATAATCTCATAGCCAGAGGAATATGTATAAGTCATGAAGAAACCAATAGCAATAAAACTAAACAATCATAATGAGCTAACGGATGGGTCTTGTCCATCACATCATTCTCTAATGATGTGATCCCGTTCATCAAATGACAACACATGTCTATGGTCAGGAAACCTAACCATATTTGATTAATGAGCTAGTCAAGTAGAGGCATACTACAGACACTCTGTTTTGTCTATGTATTCACACATGTACTAAGTTCCCGGTTAATACAATTCTAGCATGAACAATAAATATTTATCATGATATAAGTAAATATAAATAACAACTTTATTATTGCCTCTAGGGCATATTTCCTTCAGTCTCCCACTTGCACTAGAGTCAATAATCTAGATTACATAGTAATGTTTCTAACACCCATGGAGTCTTGGTGCTAATCATGTTTTGCTCGTAGAAGAGGCTTAGTTAACGGGTCTGCAACATTCATATCCGTATGTATCTTGCAAATCTCTATGTCTCCCTCCTTGACTTGCTCGCGGATGGAATTGAAGCGTCTCTTGATGTGTTTGGTTCTCTTGTGAAATATGGATTCCTTCACCAAGGCAATTGCTCCAGTATTGTCACAAAAGATTTTCATTGGACCCGATGCACTAGGTATTACACCTAGATCGGATATGAACTCCTTCATCCAGACTACTTCATTTGATGCTTCCGAAGCAGCTATGTACTCTGCTTCACACGTAGATCCCGCCACGACGCTCTGCTTGGAGCTGCACCAACTGACAGCTCCACCATTCAATATAAATACATATCCGGTTTGTGACTTAGAATCATCCGGATCAGTGTCAAAGCTTGCATTGTAATAACAATTGACGACAAGCTCTTTGTCACTCCCATAAACGAGAAACATATCCTTAGTCCTTTTCAGGTATTTCAGGATGTTCTTGACCGCTGTCTAGTGATCCACTCCCCGATTACTTTGGTACCTCCCTACTAAACTTATAGCAAGGCACACATCAGGTCTGGTACACAACATTGCATACATGATAGAACCTATGGCTGAAGCATAGGGAATGAATTTCATTTTCTCTCTATCTTCTGTAGTGGTTGGGCATTGAGTTGGACTCAACTTCACACCTTGTAACACAAGCAAGAACCCTTTCTTTGACTGATCCATTTTGAACTTCTTCAAAACTTTATCAAGGTATGTGCTTTGTGAAAGTCCAACTAAGCGTCTTGATATATCTCTATAGATCTTGATGTCCAATATACAAGTAGCTTCACCGAGGTCTTTCATTGAAAAATTCTTATTCAAGTATCCTTTTATGCTATCCAGAAATTTTATATCATTTCCAATCAACAATATGTCATCCACATGTAATATTAGAAATGCTACAGAGCTCCCACTCACTTTCTTGTAAATACATGCTTCTCTAAAAGTCTGTATAAAACCATATGCTTTGATCACACTATCAAAGCGTATATTCCAACTCCGAGAGGCTTGCACTAGTCCATAAATGGATCGCTGGAGCTTGCACACTTTGTTAGCACCATTAGGATCGACAAAACCTTCCGGTTGCATCATATACAACTCTTCTTTAAGATATCCATTAAGAAATGCAGTTTTGACATCCATTTGCCAAATTTCATAATCATAAAATGCGGCAATTGCTAACATGATTCGGATAGACTTAAGCATCGCTACTGGTTAGAAGGTCTCATCGTAATCAACTCCTTGAACTTGTTGAAAACCTTTCACAACAAGTCATTACTGTCAGCGTCAGTCTTCTTCTTGAAGATCAATTTATTTTCTATGGCTTGCCAATCATCGGGCAAGTCAACCAAAGTCCACACTTTGTTCTCATACATGGAATTCATCTCAGATTTCATGTCCTAAAGACATTTCGCAGAATCTAGGCTCATCATCGCTTCCTCATAGTTCGTAGGTTCGTCATGATCAAGTAACATGACCTCCAGAACAAGATTACCGTACCACTCTGGTGCGGACCGTACTCTGGTTGACCTACGAGGTTCGGTAGTCACTTGATCTGAAGTTTCATGATCATCATCATTAGCTTCCTCACTAATTGGTGTAGGGATCACTAGAACTGATTTCTGTGATGAACTACTTTCCAATTTGGAAGAAGGTACAATTACCTCATCAAGTTCTACTTTCCTCCCACTCACTTCTTTCGAGAGAAACTCCTTCTCTAGAAAGGATCCATTCTTAGAAACGGATATCTTGCCTTCGGATCTGTGATAGAAGGAGTACCCAACAGTTTCCTTTGGGTATCCTATGAAGACACATTTCTCCGATTTGGGTTCGAGCTTATAAGATTGAATCTTTTTCACATAAGAATCATAGCCTCAAACCTTAAGAAACGAAAGTTTAGGTTTCTTGCCAAACCACAGTTCATATGGTGTCGTCTCAACGGATTTAGATGGTGCCATATTTAACGTGAATGTAGTCATCTCTCAAGCATAACCCCAAAACAATAGCGGTAAATCGGTAAGAGACATCATAGATCGCACAATATCTAATAAAGTACGGTTATGATGTTCAGACACACCATTACGTTGTGGTGTTCCAGGTGGCGTGAGTTGCGAAACTATTCCACATTGTTTCAAATGAAAACCAAACTCATAACTCAAATATTCACCTCCATGATCAGATCATAGAAACTTTATTTTCTTGTTATGATGATTTTCCACTTCATTCTGAAATTCTTTGAACTTTTCAAATGTTTCAGACGTATGTTTCATTAAGTAGATATACCCATATCTGCTCAAATCATCTGTGAAGGTCAGAAAATAACGATACCCACCACGAGCCTCAACACTCATCGGACCGCATACATCAATATGTATTATTTCCAATATGTCTGTGGCTCGCTCCATTGTTCTGGAGAACAGAGTGTTAGTCATCTTGCCCATGAGGCATGGTTCGCAAGCATCAAGTGATTCCAAAAGTCCATCGGCATGGAGTTTATTCATGCGCTTTACACCAATATGACCTAAACGGCAGTGCCACAAATAAGTCGCAGTATCATTATTAGCTTTGCATCTTTTGGATTCAATATTATGAATATGTGTATCACTACAATCGAGATTCAACAAAAATAGACCACTCATCAAGGGTGCATGACCATAAAAGATATTACTCATATAAATAGAACAATCATTATTCTCTGATTTAAATGAATAACCGTCTCGCATCAAACAAGATCCAGATATAATGGTCATGCTCAACGCCGACACCAAATAATAATTATTCAGGTCTAAAAGTAATCCCAATGGTAGATGTAGAGGTAGCGTGCCGACAGCGATCACATCAACCTTGGAACCATTTCTGACGCGCATCGTCACCTTGTCCTTAGCCAATCTTTGTTTAATCTGTAGCCCCTGTTTCGAGTTGCAAATATGAGCAACAGAACCAGTATCAAATACACAGGCGCTACTACAAGCATTAGTAAGGTACACATCAATAACATGTATATCAAATATACCTTTAACTTTGCCATCCTTCTTATCCGCCAAATACTTGGGGAAGTTCCGCTTCCAGTGACCAGTCCCTTTGTAGTAGAAGCACTTAGTTTCAGGCTTAGGTCTAGACTTGGGCTTCTTCCCTTGAGTAGCAACTTGCTTGCTATTCTTCTTGAAGTTCCCCTTCTTCCCTTTGCCATTTTTCTTGAAACTAGTGGTCTTGTTAACCATCAACACTTGATGCTCCTTCTTGATTTCTACCTCCGCAGCCTTTAGCATTGCGAAGAGCTCGGGAATTGTCTTTTCCACCCCTTGCATATTATATTTCATCATGAAGCCTTTTTAGCTTGGTGGCAGTGATTGAAGAACTCTGTCAATGACACTATCATCAGGAAGATTAACTCCCAGCTGAGTCAAGTGGTTATGGTACCCAGATATTCTGAGTATGTGTTCACTCACATAACTATTCTTCTCCATTTTGTAGCTATAGAACTTGTTGGAGACTTCATATCTCTCAACTCGGGCATTTGCTTGAAATATTAACTTCAACTCCTGGAACATCTCATATGCTCCATGACGTTCAAAACGTCTTTGAAGTCCCGATTCTAAGCCGTAAAGCATGGCACACTAAACTATCGAGTAGTCATCAGCTTTGCTCTGCCAGACGTTCATAATGTCTAGAGTTGCTCTTGCAGCGGGTCTTGCAACTAGCGGTGCTTCCAGGACGTAATTCTTTTGTGCAGCAATGAGGATAATCCTCAAGTTACGGACCCAATCCATGTAGTTGCTGTCGGTGTCAAAACTGGTCGATCTTGGGTAGGGGGGCCCAAACTATGCACCGGAGGATCGAAGGAAACAGGAGACATGGGTGACACGATGTTTACCCAGGTACGGGCCCTCTTAATGGAGGTAAAATCCTATGTCTTGCTTGATTGTATTTGATGAGTATAGGGGTTACAAGAGTCGATCTACCTTGAGATCGTAATGGCTAAACCCTAGATGTCTAGCCTATGTGATTTGTCCTGGGTTCCATAGACTAAACCCTACGGTTTATATAGACACTGGACGGGTCTAGGGTTGTACAGAGTCTGTTTACAGAGAAAGGAAGTAATACATCCGAACGCTAGGCTTGCCATCCACGCAAAGGAGAGTCCCATCCGGACACGGGGAAAGGTCTTCTACCTTGTATCTTCACGGCCCATCAGTCCGGCCCATATCAAATTGTTCGGACACCCGAGGACCCCTTAGTCCAGGACTCCCTTAGTAGCCCCTGAATCAGTCTTCAATGACAATGTGTTCGGCATTCAGATTGTCTTCGGCATTGCAAGGCGGGTTCCTCCTCCGTATACAAAACAGTCTTCTGAACAAGAGAACTATATGCAACTCTGTATAATAGTTACAACCCTCAACCACAAGAGTATAATACTTAATAAGGAATAAACTTTTTTGGTGAAATGTCACGTCTGGCCTTGCTATTATTTCGAACTGTTTTTTGGCCTCCCGCTTCGCGTTTCAAGGTGCAACCTCTATTGACACGTCTTGTCAAAGCAGAGATCGTGCCCCCTTATTGTGGAATTTTCATCAATATAAGTTTGGGTAATCCAACCGTGCCATATGCACGACCCCTCGGGAATAGGCAAGTTTTAAGGCTGGTGGGGGCGCTTGATATTCACTACCTATATAAGTGGATAAATATCCATCCTTTTTACCCCACACCTCCTTCCTTCCTCAGCCTCCCTATCCTCGAGCTCTAGCGCCCAAGTTTCAACCTTTCTCACCGCCGAACCCTTCCAGTCAAGACTGGATCCAGTTCGCAAGGCAAGTGGTGGCTTCCTCCATCACGGAGAGGAACGTCAAGGAACTCCGGGAAGCGGGGTACCTGGCCGCGAACATCGCGCATCGGATCCCCACCAAGAAACAGATTATCCCTACTTTGGAGCCCAATGAGAGGGTGGTATTCATCCCCCACTTCCTCCGCGGACTAGGGTTTCCCCTCCACCCTTTCGTTAGTGGCCTCATGTTCTATTACAGGCTAGATTTCCACGATCTAGCCCCAAATTCCTTCATCCACATTTCGGCATTCAGTGTCGTGTGCGAGGCTCTCCTCCGCATCCCCCCACTTTGGCCTATGGCTTAAGGTCTTAAACGTGAAGCTGAAAGTGGTCGACGGGCAACATGTGGACTGCGGCGGAGCCATGGTGAGCAAGCTCCCCAACGTCACCTGGCCCAAAGGGGCCTTTGTGGAAACCATGAAGGGATGGCAACAGTAGTGGTTCTACATCACTGAACCCCGCGGCGCCACATGGGAAACCACTCCTGAGTTCAAGTCCGGACCCCCAATGCGGCTCACGTCATGGATTAACAAGGGCCTGGACTGGGCGCCGTCCGATGAGGCGATGACACTACAGAAGCGCATCAAGAATATGATGGAGAAGAACACCAGTCTTGCTGATGTGATCCAGGTGATGCTTTTTTGCCGGATTCTCCCCTGCCAGCGCCGGCCTCCCCACATGTGGGAATTCAATCCGTCTGGCCCTCGGACCTTGCAGTGATTCTTCGGCACGATGCATGAAGAGATCTGGAAGCTGCTTTTCAAGGCCCTGAGGTTGTGGCTGGAGACAACCAAAGACATCAGCGTCAACTACGCTCATCTGACCACTCTAGTAAGTTTTCTGATTTCCAAACATAACTCCATCTTGCAAATCCAATGGGTATGCTTAGCTTTCCATTCTTCTGTCAGGGCTGGACAAAGAAGGCGGAGCGGATCCGATGTCCGGCTCCGTTGCCCAAAGACCCAGCCATTCCTCTGCTAACGAGGATGCTGGTCCCGGCGCCGTACCAGGCGCCGGAGAAGAAGGCCAAGAAGAAGGGCAAGGAGGCCAAAAATGGCCTTCACCATAAAGGTACTTCGGACGCTGCGTCCGGAGATACCGAAGCTCCCTCCTCCCATGAGGGAGATGAAGATGAAGAGGAAGAGGAGGAGAGAAATTCTCCCCTTAAGGGGGGGAGAAGAAGAGGGTGGCTTCCGTGGACCTAGAGGTGGAGGCGTCCAAGAAAGGGGAAGATATCCCTTTCTGATGATTCGGACTTGAACGCCGAAGCCATCCCGGAATGGCACCCTAGGTCGAAGCCCCTGGCCGCATCGTAAGTGCCCAAAAATACCGTATACATATCCGGCTTTCATGATTGCAGTTTTAACACCTTTAAGTTTCATACTACAGTCCGGTTCGAGATCTTCCCCAACAATCATTGTCTTCGAGGAACTCTCTCGCGCCGGAGATGGTGGAGAGCGAGACGCCTCCGCGAGCTTCTCCACCACATGTCGCGGATGACACCAAGGTGTTATCCCAAAGGACTTTTCTGGGCCAAGGAGAAGTGCGGAAGGCCACCAAGACGGCGCCAGAGGGTAATGCCTTGGCTGCCGAGAACATGGGGGGTACAACCCCCATGGAGACCGATGAAGGGGGCCGGACCAGTTTGGTCCCTAGCTACCACTCCGAAGATCCATACGGCTCCGGAATCGAGCGAGCAACCCCCTTTGAAGGAGGGGGAGTGACGACTCCACCGGAGACCTCCATCAATCCGGAGGCGCCGGACATTTTGATGAAAGCACTTCAACGTGCTTCAGTCGTGGAGGAGCATCGTACCCTGATGGGTACGGTGGTTGAGAAGGTCCAGTCCACCAAAGGCGGACTGAATGAAGCCTTCACCGGCCTATTAACAAGCTTCGAGGTATGTGATGTAGTATTCTTAGTCGCTTTGTATATGCAAAAAATATGCCTATGTATAGATAGTAGCCCCTGAGACTCTGTTCGGCTCTTGCAAAGAAGGGCTGAACAGAGGATCAAATAGTTATTCACAGGAGATAATATACGTGTCTATGTTGATAAACATGCTTCACTGTTAGCGGCAACCGCCCAGGCCACCGAAGTGTCCGAACTTTAGCGGAAGTTGGAGCGGGCCGATGAAGAACTCGTCCGCACCAACAAGCGATTTCAGGAATCGCAAGGTATCGTTGGAAAAAATTATTGACACACGTAAAGGAATATGTCAATACGGAGTCTAATCTCCTGTGTTGTTGATCATATTTGCAGATAGGGCGACCGAGGTCGAGGACCTGAAGAGCGCCCTTGCCCAAGCCAAGGAGCAGGCACGGGTGAGCCAAGCAGCCGCTGACAAAGCGGCTGCGGATTTAGAGGCCGAGCAGGTCACCCGCCGTAAGTATGAAGAGCGGGTGACCGAAGTGGAGCAGGCACTCCAGGATGCCGCCAACAAGTGCGAGGCCTTGGAGGAGAGTAATAAGACTCAGGCGTCCGAACTCACCAAGGCTCTTCAAGAGGCAAAGGAGGCGCGGACCGAGTCCTGGGCGGCTCACGTGGAGATCAAGCAAGCCGGACAGATAGCGGATGGTAAGCCTTTACTTTTATAGAGTATATTTGTCGGTCAAAGATATGCTTTGCTAAATCGACTATGGAGTTCTCCAGATGCTTTTGCGGATATCCCGAGGAGTGTTGCCGATGCCGCACAGTATTTCCCCAAGAAGGGAACGCAATGGAAAAGCTCTTCTGGTCGCAGTACCTAGCACCGGAGCGGCCATTGCTGCTAAACAACTAGATGATGCAATTGGCGGAGCTGCATAGGATGTCCGGTTTGGTCATGAAGGACCTTATAGTCCGGCTATGGCCAGCCGGACCCATTCCTAGAAGCTACTTCGGTCTGGTCAAGCAGCTCGGCGATGCCTTGCCTCGAGTTGAGGTTGTGAAGCACTCGGCATGCATAGAGGGCGCGCGGATGGCCTTTGCCCATGTCAAGATGCACTGGGCGAAGATGAAGGATGTCGTTGTGGCTGTCGAGGGTTCGCCCGAAGGCAAGGACTACCGCAAGCCGGAGCGATACTTCGAGGACATCCTAGAGGGTACCCGTTTGATAGAGGGTCAATGCTCGAAGAATATTATGTTTGAATGAATGTATCCGGGCTACCCAGACTGTGTGTTATGAAACAAGTTCTTTGTACAATATCCTTGCTTGTTTATCGCAAATTATTTCCTCCTGTGTGCCCGTTTTTGTATTTGAAAGTTTTGCCAATCGTTGGCTTCAGCCCCCACGTAGATACTATGGGGGTGTTCGAGATAGCACGTGACAACTCTTGTCCCAACATCTTGGTCCGTAAAGGAGGTGATCGTGCAGCGAACTAGGCAATCAGACTATGTGGCTTTACCACTCTCACTTAGCCATAGGAGTTTGATAATGGGATTATAGGCTTAGCCCTTGGTGTTGTTCGGCTATCCGAACTTGGGTGCTTTAAACGCCTGACCGGGTGAAGGCCAGTCCTTCATGTAATACGGAAAAAATTGCAAAAGATTTAATAAGTCACTGAACCGCTGACCAGCTCTCGCCATATCATGATAGTCAGTTTTCGGCTTTCTCTGTTGAGGTATTTGACCGGACAAGCCAGAAACACAATCGCAGTAGTTCTCCCTTTACTACCTTAGCCGAACAATCAAAACATAAGGTGGTAACCACAGGAACCGGGCAACCCAACTATTGACCAAAGACATGATTCGGAGCCGATGCATATAATGCGGTTTTCGGGATGCTGAAGTGTACTATGAAAGTATTCAGACTTTTTGTTTTTGAATATTTGTGGCCGAATAAAGCCCGGTAATTAATGACAATGTGTATATGTCAACCAGTCATGAAGACGGAATATAGGTTATGAAATAAGCCAACACCAAATAAGGTAGGTCAAAACTGTTTCTGCTATATTCTGATTGATACGTCGAACGTGCTCGTATAGAGAATGCCATAATTATCAAGGCTATTTTACATGCCAAGAATTTGAGCACAATGGAAAGCTCTATATAGGTCCTAAAAAAAGGAAAAGGTGGTCTTGAAGATCCTTTGGACAATCTGTCGCACGTCTGCACCGCTTTTCACCTTGGTGTAGGATCCATTTAGAGGATCAATCGATCGACGTAAGGGGCTTGAAGGAGGGCCCTTGGTACCATTGAAAAGTGATTTGGGTTGTAAAGAACCTGAAAAATAATAAAAGAGGAAAAGGAAAAAGGAAGAAGAAGGTCTGAATAGGGTCGAGCCGTATTGTGGACTTTGTTTTTAGTGTGCCTCTGTCCTTGCCCATGGTATTTTTAGTGTGTAGTTATGTACGCGCGGTACATATGCCGCGATTAGGTTGGGGTTTTGATGGAGGCTGAATTTCTAATCTAGCTCTAGATGAGCCGGACTGTCATTTTGCAGGGTAGACCGGACCCGTTTGAAAGTGTCCGGGGGCTTGACTGCCGATGTAGTATTCAGCTTGATAAGGCCACCCTGTGCTTCTGCTGCGAGGGCCGCGGTATGCTCCTCAGTACGAAGGGAGCGCTCCATGTTTCCATTGACCGTTATAATGCCGCGTGGTTCGGGAATCTTGAGCTTCAGATATGCGTAGTGCGGGACTGCATTGAAGTGGGCGAAAGCGGTTCGTCCAAGCAGTGCATGGTAACCACTGCGGAAGGGGACGATGTCGAAGATTAAGTCTTCGCTTCGGAAGTTATCCAGTGAGCCGAAGACTACCTCCAGCGTTATTGACCCTGTGCAGCATGCCTCTACACCGGGTATTACTCCTTTAAAGGTGGTTTTGGTGGGCTTGATCCTTGAGGGATCGATACCCATTTTGCGGACAGTGTCTTGATAAAGCAGGTTAAGACTACCGTCATCGTCATGAGGACTCGCGTGAGATGGAATCTGTCGATGATAGGGTAGAGGACCAATGCTGCCGAACCTCCGTGACGGATACTGGTCGGATGGTCTCTGCGGTCAAAAGTGATCGGGCAGGCCGACCATGGGTTGAATTTTGGGGCGACTGGCTCTATGGTGTAAACGTCCCTTAGTGCGCGCTTGCGCTCCCGCTTGGGGATATGAGTGACATAGATCATATTCACTGTTTTTATCTTGGGGGAAAATTTCTTTTGCCCCCCGTGTTCATTGGGAGAGCCTCATCATCATCCTCGCTAGGCGGCCCTTTCCCCTTATGTTCGGTGTTTATCTTACCGACCTGTTTAAAGACCCAACAATTTCTATTGGTATGATTGGCAGGCTTGTCCAGGGTGCCATGGATCTGGCAAGGCCGATCTAGTATTTGGTCCAAACTAGATGGTGAAGGAAATATGCCCTAGAGGCAATAATAAAGTTGTTAGTTATATTTCCTTATATCATGATACATGTTTATTATTCATGCTAGAATTGTATTAACCGGAAACTTAGTACATGTGTGAATACATAGACAAACAGAGTGTCACTAGTATGCCTCTACTTGACTAGCTCGTTAATCAAAGATGGTTAAGTTTCCTGGCCATGGACAAGAGCTGTCATTTGATAAATGGGATCACATCATTAGAGAATGATGTGATTGACTTGACCCATCCGTTAGCTTAGCATGATGATCGTTTAGTTCGTTGCTATTGCTTTCTCCATAACTTATACATGTTCCTATGACTATGAGATTATGCAACTCCCGAATACCGGAGGAACACTTAGTGTGCTATCAAACGTCACAACGTAACTGGGTGACTATACAGATGCTCTACATGTGTCTCTAATGGTGTTTGTTGAGTTGGCATAGATCGAGATTAGGATTTGTCACTCCGTGTATCGGAGAGGTATCTCTGGGCCCTCTCGGTAATGCACATCAATATAAGCCTTGCAAGCAATATGACTAAATTAGTTAGTTACGGGATGTTGCATTACGGAACGAGTAAAGAGACTTGCCGGTAACGAGATTGAACTAGGTATTGAGATACCGAGATCGAATCTCGGGCAAGTAACATACCGATGACAAAGGGAACAACGTATGTTGTTATGCGGTTTGACCGATAAAGATCTTCGTAGAATATGTAGGAACCAATATGAGCATCCAGGTTCCGCTATTGGTTATTGACCAGAGATGAGTCTTGGTCATGTCTACGTAGTTCTCGGACCCATAGGGTCCGCACGCTTAACGTTCGATGACGATCGGTATTATGAGTTTATGTGTACCAACGGTAGTTCGGATTCCCGGATGTGATCACGGACATGACGAGGAGTCCCGAAATGGTCGATACATAAAGATTGATATATTGTACGGATATGTTCGGACATCGAAAGTGTTCCGGAGAAGTTTCGAATAAAATCGGAGTGCATGGGGGTTATCGGAACCCCCGGGGGAACTAATGCGCCTCGTTGGGCCTTAGTGGAGAGAGAGAGGGGCGGCCAGGGCAAGCCGCGCGCCGCCCTCCCCCTTGAGTCCAAATTGGACTAGGAAGGGGGGCGGCGCCCCCTTTTCCTTTCCCCTCTCCCTCTCCTCCCTCCCTCTCTCCGTTTTGGTGGAAACCTACTAGGACTTGGTGTCTTAGTAGGATTCCCCTCTTGGGGGTGCACCAAGGAGGGCCGGCCGGCCTCCCCCCTCCCTCCTTTATATACGTGGGGAGGGGGTACCCTAGAACACACAAGTTGATTGTTTAGCCGTGTGCGGTGCCCCCCTCCACATATTTCCACCTCGGTCATATCGTTGTAGAGCATAGGTGAAGCCCTGCGTCGGTAACTTCATCATCACCGTCATCACGCTGTTGTGCTGACGAAACTCTCCCTCGACCTTAGCTGGATCTAGAGTTCGTGGGACGTCACCGAGCTGAACGTGTGTAGATCGCGGAGGTGTCGTACCTTCGGTGCTAGGATCGGTTGGATCATGAAGACGTACGACTACATCAACCGCGTTGTCATAACACTTCCGCTTACGGTCTATGAGGGTACTTGGACAACACTCTCCCCTCTCGTTGCTATGCATCACCTAGATGGATCTTGTGTCTGCGTAGGAATTTTTTTGAAATTACCGCGTACCCCAATAGTGGCATCCGAGCCAGGCCTATGCGTAGATGTTATATGCACGAGTAGAACACAAAGGAGTTGTGGGCGCGGGTATATACATATTGCTTGCCGTCACTAGTTGATTCTTGATTCAGCGGTATTGTTGGATGAAGCGGCTCAGACCGACATTACGCGTACGCTTACGCGAGACTGGTTCTACCGACGTGCTTCGCACACATGTGGCTAGTGGGTGTCTGTTTCTCCAACTTTAGGTGAATCAGATTCAATGAACATTGTTCTTTCTGAAGATCAAAAAGAAATCACTATACCGCGTTGTGGTTTTTATGCGTAGGTAAGAATGGTTCTTGCTCAGCCCGTAGTAGCCACGTAAAACTTGCAACAACAAAGTAGAGGACATCTAACTTGTTTTTGCAGGGCATGTTGTGATGTGATATGGTCAAGACATGATGCTAAATTTTATTGTATGAGATGATCATGTTTTGTAACAGAGTTATCGGCAACTGGCAGGAGCCATATGGTTGTCGCTTTATTGTATGAAATGCAATTGCCATGTAATTGTTTTACTTTATCACTAAGCGGTAGCGATAGTCGTAGAAGCAATAGTTGGCGAGACGACAATGATGCTTCAGTGGAGGTCAAGGTGTCAAGCCGGTGATGATGGTGATCATGACGGTGCTTTGGAGATGGAGATCAAAGGCACAAGATGATGATGGCCATATCATATCACTTATATGGATTGCATGTGACGATTATCCTTTATGCATCTTATTTGGCTTAGTTCGGCGGTAGCATTATAAGATGATCTCTCACTAAATTTCAAGGTATAAGTGTTCTCCTTGAGTATGCACCGTTGCTACAGTTCGTCGTGCCGAGACACCACGTGATGATCGGGTGTGATAAGCTCTACGTTCACATACAACGGGTGCAAGCCAGTTTTGCACACGCAGAATACTCGGGTTAAACTTGACGAGCCTAGCATATGCAAATATGTCCTCGGAACACTGAGATCGAAAGGTCGAGCGTGAATCATATAGTAGATATGATCAACATAATGATGTTCACCATTGAAAACTACTCCATCTCACGTGATGATCAGACATGGATTAGTTGATATGGATCACGTGATCACTTAGATGATTAGAGGGATGTCTATCTAAGTGGGAGTTCTTAAGTAATATGATTACTTGAAATTTAATTTATCATGAACTTAGCACCTGATAGTATTTTTGCATGTTTATGTTGTTGTAGAAATATGGCCCGTGTTGTTGTTCCGTTGAATTTTAATGTGTTCCTAGAGAAAGCTAAGTTGAAAGATGATGGTAGCAATTAGACGGACTGGTTCCGTAACTTGAGGATTATCCTCATTGCTGCATAAAAGAATTACGTCTTGGAAGCACCGCTAGGTGACAAACCCGCTGCAGGAGCAACACCAGATGTTATGAACGTCTGGCAGAGCAAAGCTGATGACTACTCGATAGTTCAGTGTGCCATGCTTTACGGCTTAGAAACGGGACTTCAACAATGTTTTGAACGTCATGGGGCATATGAGATGTTCTAGGAGTTGAAGTTAATATTTCAAGCAAATGCCCGGATTGAGAGATATGAAGTGTCCAATAAGTTCTACAGCTGCAAAATGGAGGAGAATAGTTCTGTCAGTGAACATATACCCAGAATGTCTGGGTACCACAACCACTTGACTCAGCTGGGAGTTAATCTTCCTGATGATAGTGTCATTGATAGAGTTCTTCAATCACTTCCACCAAGCTACAAGAGCTTCGTGATGAACTATAATATTCAAGGGATGGATAAGACAATTCCCAAGCTCTTCGCAATGCTAAAGGCTGCGGAGGTAGAAATCAAGAAGGAGCATCAAGTGTTGATGGTCAACAAGACCACCAGTTTCAAGAAAAAGGGTAAACGGAAGAAGGGGAACTTCAAGAAGAACGGCAAGCAAGTTGCTACTCAAGTGAAGAAGCCCAAATCTGGACCAAAGGCTAAGACTGAATGCTTCTACTACAAAGGGGCTGGTCACTGGAAGCGTAACTGCCCCTAGTATTTGGTGGAGAAGAAGGATGGCAAAGTGAAAGGTATATTTGATATACATGTTACTGATGTGTACCTTACTAATGCTCGCAGTAGCACCTGGGTATTTGATACTGGTTCTATTGCTAATATTTGCAACTCGAAACAGGGGCTACGGATTAAGCGAAGATTGGCTAAGGACGAGGTGACGATGCGCGTGGGAAATGGTTCCAAAGTCGATGTGATCGCCGTCGGCACGCTACCTCCACATCTACCTTTGGGATTAGTTTTTAGACCTAAATAATTGTTATTTGGTGCCAGCATTGAGCATGAACATTATATCTGGATCTTGTTTGATGCGAGACGGTTATTCATTTAAATCAGAGAATAATGGTTGTTCTATTTATATGAGTAATATCTTTTATGGTCATGCACCCTTAATTAGTGGTCTATTTTTACTAATCTTGATAGTAGTGATACACATGTTCATAGTATTGAAGCCAAAAGATATAAGTTTAATAATGATAGTGTACCTTATTTGTGGCACTGCCGTTTAGGTCATATTGGTGTAAAGCGCATGAAGAAACTCCATGCTGTTGGGCTTTTGGAATCACTTTATTATGAATCACTTGATGCTTGCGAACCATGTCTCATGGGCAAGATGACTAAGACTCCGTTCTCCAGAACAATGGAGCGAGCAACAGACTCGTTGGAAATAATACATACCGATGTATGCGGTCCGATGAGCGTTGATGCTCGCGACGAGTATCGTTATTTTCTTATCTTCACAGATGATTTGAGCAGATATGGGTATATCTACTTGATGAAACATAAATCTGAAACATTTGAAAAGTTCAAGGAATTTCAGAATGAAGTGGAAAATCATCGTAACAAGAAAATTAAGTTTCTACGATCTGATCATGGAGGTGAATATTTGAGTTATGAGTTTGGTCTTCATTTGAAACAATGCGGAATATTTTCGCAACTCACACCACCTGGAACACCACAACGTAATGGTCTGTCCGAACATCGTAACTGCACTTTATTAGATATGGTGCGATCTATGATGTCTCTTACTGATTTACCACTATCATTTTGGGGTTATGCTTTAGACACATCTGCATTCACGTTAAATAGGGCACCATCGAAATCCGTTGAGATGACACCTTATGAACTGTGGTTTGGCAAGAAACCAAGTTGTCGTTTCTTAAAGTTTGGGGTTGCGACGCTTATGTGAAAAAGCTTCAACCTGATAAGCTCGAGCCCAAATCGGAGAAATGTGTCTTCATAGGATACCCAAAGCAGACTGTTGGGTACACCTTCTATCACAAATCCAAAGGCAAGATATTCGTTGCTAAGAATGGATCCTTTCTAGAGAAGGAGTTTCTCTCGAAAGAAGTGAGTGGGAGGAAAGTAGAACTTGATGAGGTAAGTATACCTACTCCCTTATTGGAAAGTATTTCATCACAGAAATCAGTTCTAGTGATTCCTACACCCGTAAGTGAGGAAGTTAATGATGGTGATCATGAAACTTCTGATCAAGTTACTACCGAACCTCGTAGGTCAACCAGAGTAAGATCTGCACCAGAGTGGTACCATAATCCTATTCTGGAGGTCATGTTACTTAACCATGAAGAACCTACGAACTATGAGGAAGCGATGATGAGCCCATATTCCGCAAAATGGCTTGAGGCCATGAAATCTGATATGGGATCCATGTATGAGAACAAAGTGTGGACTTTGGTTGACTTGCCCGATGATCGGCAATCCATAGAGAATAAATGGATTTTCAAGAAGAAGACTGACGCTGACGGTAATGTTACTGTCTACAAAGCTCGACTTGTTGCAAAATGTTTTTGACAAGTTCAAGGAGTTGACTACGATGAGACCTTCTCACCCGTAGCGATGCTTAAGTCCGTCCGAATCATGTTAGCAATTGCCACATTTTATGATTATGAAATTTGGCAAATGGATGTCAAAACTGCATTCCTTAATGGATATCTTAAAGAAGAGTTGTATATGATGCAACCAGAAGGTTTTGTCGATCCAAAAGGTGCTAACAAAGTGTGCAAGTTCCAGCGATCCATTTATGGACTGCTGCAAGCCTCTCGGAGTTGGAATATACACTTTGATAGTGTGATCAAAGCATATGGTTTTATACAGACTTTTGGAGAAGGATGTACTTACAAGAAATTGAGTGGGAGCTCTGTAGCATTTCTGATATTATATGTGGATGACATATTGCTGATCGGAAATGATACTGAATTTCTGAATAGCATAAAAGGATACTTGAATAAGAATTTTTCAATGAAAGACCTCAGTGAAGCTGCTTATATATTGGGCATCAAGATCTATAGAGATAGATCAAGACGCTTAATTTGACTTTCACAAAGCACATACCTTGATAAAGTTTTGAAGAAGTTCAAAATGGATTAAGCAAAGGAAGAGTTCTTGACTGTATTACAAGGTGTCAAGTTGAGTCAGACTCAATGCCCGACCACTGCATAAGATAGAGAGAAAATGAAAGTCATTCCCTATGCTTCAGCCATAGGTTCTATCATGTATGCAATGTTGTGTACCAGACCTGATGTGTGCCTTGCTATTAGTTTAGTAGGGAGGTACCAAAGTAATCCAGGATTGGATCACTGGACAGCGGTCAAGAACATCCTGAAATACCTGAAAAGGACTAAGGATATGTTTCTCGTTTATGGAGGTGGCAAAGAGCTCGTCGTAAATGGTTACTTCGATGCAAGCTTTGACACTGATACGGATGACTCTAAGTCACAAATCGGATACTTATTTTTATTGAATGGTGGAGCTGTCAGTTGGTGCAGTTCCAAGCAGAGTGTCGTGGTGGGATCTATGTGTGAAGCGGAGTACATAGCTGCTTCGGAAGCAGCAAATGAAGGAGTCTGGATGAAGGAGTTGATATCCGATCTAGGTGTCATACCTAGTGCATCGGGTCCAATGAAAATCTTTTGTGACAATACTGGTGCAATTGCAAAGGAATCCAGATTTCACAAGAGAACCAAGCACATCAAGAGATGCTTCAATTCCATCCGCGACAAAGTCAAGGAGGGAGACATAGAGATTTCAAGATACATACGGATCTGGATGTTGCAGACCCGTTGACTAAGCCTCTCTCACGAGCAAAACATGATCAGCACCAAGACTCCATGGGTGTTAAAATCTTTACTGTGTAATCTAGATTATTGACTCTAGTGCAAGTGGGAGACTGAAGGAAATATGCCCTAGAGGCAATAATAAAAGTTGTTATTTATATTTCCTTATATCATGATAAATGTTTATTATTCATGGTAGAATTGTATTAACTGAAAACTTAGTACATGTGTGAATACATAGACAAAACAGAGTGTCACTGGTATGCCTCTACTTGACTAGCTCGTTGATCAAAGATGGTTATGTTTCCTAACCATAGACATGAGTTGTCATTTGATTAACGGGATCACATCATTAGGAGAATGATGTGATTGACATGACCCATTCCATTAGCTTAGCACCCGATCGTTTAGTATGTTGCTATTGCTTTCTTCATGACTTATACATGTTCCTATGACTATGAGATTATGCAACTCCCGTTTGCCAGAGGAACACTTTGTGTGCTACCAAACGTCACAACATAACTGGGTGATTATAAAGGAGCTCTACAGGTGTCTCCAAAGGTACATGTTGGGTTGGCATATTTCGAGATTTGGATTTGTCACTCCGATTGTCGGAGAGGTATCTCTGGGCCCTCTCGGTAATGCACATCACATAAGCATGTATTACGAAACGAGTAAAGAGACTTGCCGGTAACGAGATTGAACTAGGTATTGAAATACCGACGATCGAATCTCGGGCAAGTAACATACCGATGACAAAAGGAACAACTTATGTTGTTATGCGGTTTGACCGATAAAGATCTTCGTAGAATATGTAAGAACCAATATGAGCATCCAGGTTCCGCTGTTGGTTATTGACCAGAGATGAGTCTCGGTCATGTCTACATAGTTTTCGAACCCGTAGGGTCCGCACGCTTAATGTTCGATGACGATCAGTATTATGAGTTTATGTATTTTGATGTACCAAAGGTAGTTTGGAGTTCCGGATGTGATCACGGACATGACGAGGAGTCTAGAAATGGTCGAGACATAAGGATTAATATATTGGACGGATATGTTCGGACACCAGAAGTGTTCCGGAGAAGTTTCGGATAAAATTGGAGTGCCGGAGTGTTATCAGAACCCCTGGGGGAACTAATGGGCCTCGATGGGCCTTAGTGGAGAGAGAAAGGGGCGGCCAGGGCAGGCCGCGCGCCCCCCTCCCCCTTGAGTCCGAATTGGACTATGAAGGGGGCGGCGCCCCCCTTTTCCTTTCCCCTCTCCCTCTCCTTCCTCCCCCCTCTCTCCCTTTTGGTGGAAACCTACTAGGACTTGGAGTCCTAGTAGGATTCCCCTCTTGGGGGCGTGCCAAGGAGGGCCGGCCGGCCTCCCCCTCCCCCCTTTATATACGTCGGGAGGAGGGCACCCTAGAACACACAAGTTGATTGTTTAGCCGTGTGCGGTGACCCCCTTCACAAACTTCCACCTCGGTCATATCGTTGTAGAGCTTAGGCGAAGCCCTGTGTCGGTAACTTCATCATCACCGTCATCATGCCATTGTGTTGACGAAACTCTCCCTCGACCTCAGCTGGATCTAGAGTTCATGGGACGTCACCGAGCTGAATGTGTGCAGATCGCGGAGGTGCCGTACCTTCGGTGCTAGGATTGGTCGGATCGTGAAGACGTACGACTACATCAACCGCATTGTCATAACGCTTCCGCTTACGGTCTACGAGGGTAAGTGGACAACACTCTACCCTCTCGTTGCTATGCATCACCTAGATGGATCTTGCGTGTGCGTAGGATTTTTTTTAAATTACTGCGTTCCCCAACAGATGGACCATCTTTGTTTCCTTTGAATGGCTTCTTCCGCTGACCGGGTTTAGAGCCACGGAATCCGGCATTGACCGTCGTGTCTTCGGTATCTTCATTGTTGCTCTGACGGTTGTGTTTGTTGCGTCGAGGCCTGCCGTTGTCGTCTCTGGCTCCGGAGGTGCCAGGGTCACTAGTGATGTTGCTTCTGCGAGCTCGCCAGCTATCTTCTCCCGCACAAAAGCAGGTCATGAGTGTGGTAAGGGCTTCCATGGACTTTGGTTTTTCTTAGTCGAGGTGTCGGGCGAGCCACTCGTCCCGGGCGCTATGTTTCAAGGACGTGAGGGCTTCGGCATCCGGATAATCAACAATTTGGTTCTTTTTAATTAAGAACCCGGTCTAGAGTTTCTGGGCTGAATCTCCGGGTTGCTGGACTATGTGACTAAGGTCATCGGCATCTGGAGGCCGAACATAGGTACCTTGGAAGTTGTCTCTATAGTCATCTTCCAAATCTTCCTAGCTACCAATGGAGTTTTCTGGGAGGCTGTTGAGCCAGTGTCGTGCTGGTCCCTTGAGTTTTAGGGGGATACTTGATGGCATGGAGATCATCACCGCGAGCCATGTGGATATGAAGAAGAAAATCTTCGATCCATACTGTGGGATTGATACGTCCATTTTTCATCATGTTTCCTTGCTGTTATTTATAATGTTTTCATCCATAATAATGCTTTTTGGAGTAATTCTAATGCCTTTTCTCCCATAATTTACAAGGAACACACCAAGAGGGAGAATTTCAGCAGCTAGAAATCTGGACCTGGAAAAGCCACGTCCGGCCACCTATTCTGCACAACTCCAAATGGGCTGAAACTTTACAAAGATTTTTTATGGAATATATAAGGAATATTAGAGCCAATAAGTACTAGAGGGGGGCTACCAGGTGGGTACAACCCACCTGGGCGCGCCAGGCCCCCCTAGCGCGCCCTGGTGGGTTGTGCCCTCCTCGGCCCACCTTCGGTGCCCATCTTCTAGTATATAAGTGGTTTCGACCTAGAAAAATCACAATAATACTTTCGGGGTGGATCACCACCACCTCGTGGCGGAACTTGGGCAGGAGCACTTTTGCCCTCCAGCGGAGCGATTCCGCTGGGGGAACTTCCCTCCCAGAGGGGGAAATCATTGTCATCATCATCACCAACAACTTCTCCCATCTTGGAGAGGGTAATCTCCATCAACATCTTCACCAGCACCATCTTATCTCAAACCCTAGTTCATCTCCTATATTCAATCTTGTTACCCGAAACTATAGATTGTTGCTAGGGGGTGACTAGTAGTGTTGATTACATCTTGTAGTTGATTACTATATGGTTTATTTGGTGGAAGATTATATGTTCAGATCCATTATGCATATTAATACCCCTCTGATCATGAGCATGTTTGTTGTTTGTGAATAGTTACATTTGTTCTTGAGGTCACGGTATAAATCATGTTACAAGTAATCATGTGAATTTGATATGTGTTCGATATTTTGATAGTATGTATGTTGTGATTCCCTTAGTGGTGTCATGTGAACGTCGACTACATGACACTTCGCCATATTTGGGCCTAAGGGAATGCATTGTGGAGTAGTAAATAGATGATGGGTTGCGAGAGTGACAGAAACTTAAACCCCAGTTTATGCACTATTCCATAAGGGACCGATTGGATCCTAGAATTTAATGCTATGGTTAGGATTTATCCTTAATACTTTTCTCGTAGTTGCAGATGCTTGCGGGAGGGTTAACCATACATAGGAGGTTTGTTCAAATAAGAACAACACGTAAGCACCGGTCCACCCACATATCAAATTATCAAAGTAGCGAACACAAATCAAACCAACATGATGAAAGTGACTAGATGAAATTCTCGTGTACCCTCAAGAACGCTTTGCTTATCATAAGAGACCATTTTGGCCTGTCCTTTGCCTCAAAAGGATTGGGCTACCTTGCTGCATACTTGTTACAATTATCATTACTTGCTCGTTACAGATTATGTTGCTACCAAACTACTCGCTACTTACAATTTCAGCACTTGCAGACAATACCTTACTGAAAACTACTTGTCATTTCCTTCTGCTCCTCATTGGGTTCGACACTCTTACTTATCGAAAAGAGCTACAATTGACCCCCTATACTTGTGGGTCATCAAGGCTATTTTCTGGCGCCGTTGTCGGGGAGTGAAGCGACTTTGCTAAGTGGAATTCGATAAGGAAATATTTATATAGTGTGCTGAAATTTATTGTCACTTGTTACTATGGAAAACAATCCTTTGAGGGGTATGTTCGAGGTATCTTCACCTCGACCGAAACCATAATTAATTGCCCCTCAACCTATAGCACCTACTTAAAATATTGAATATGAAATTCCTTTGGGTATGATAGAACAACTTCTAGCTAATCCGTATGCAGGAGATGGAACGGAACATCCTGATATGCACTTGATACATGTGGAACAAATTTGTGGATTGTTTAAGCTTGCAGGTTTACCCAGGGATGAAGTTATGAAAAAGGTTTTTCCTTTATCTTTGAAGGGAAAATCATTGGCATGGTATAGGCTATGCGATGATATAGGATCATGGAATTGGAATCATTTGAAATTGGAGTTTCACCAAAAAAATATCCTATGCATCTAGTTCATCGTGATTGGAACTATATATATAATTTTTGGCCTCATGAAGGAGAAAGCATCGCTCTAGCTTGGGGGAGGCTTAAGTCAATGTTATATTCATGCCCCAATCATGAGCTCTCAAGAGAAATTATTATTCAGAATTTTTATGCTCGACTTTCTCGCAATGATCAAACCATGTTGGATACTTCTTGTGTTGGTTCTTTTATGAAGAAGACTATTGAATTTCGGTGGGATCTTTTTGGAAAGAATTAAACGCAACTCTGAAGATTGGGAACTCGACAAAGGTAAAGAGTCGGGTATAAAGCTTAAGTATGATTGTGTTAAATCTTTTATGGATACCGATGCTTTTCAAAAGTTTAGCTCTAAGTATGGACTTGACTCTGAGATAGTAGCCTCCTTTTGTGAATCTTTTGCTACTCATGTTGAACTCCCTAAATAGAATTGGATTAGATATCAACCACCTAGTAAAGAATAAATTAAAGAACCGGTATCAGTTAAAGAAGAAACTATAATCTATAATGTTGATCCAGTTGTTCCTACTGCTTATTTTGAGAAACCTCCTTTTCCTGTTAGGATAAAGGAACATGCTAAAGTTTCAACTGTGGTTAACAAAAGCTCTATTAGAACACCTAAACCAGATGAACAAATTAGAGTTGAACCTGATATTTCTCTAGTTAAAGATCTCTTGGAAGAGGATGTGGATGGGCATGTTATCTACTTCTGTGAAGAAGCTGCTAGAATTGCTAAACCTGATGGAAAAGATAAACATAGAAATGTTGTTGGCATGCCTGTCATTTCAGCTAAAATAGGAGATCACTGTTATTATGGTTTATGTGATATGGGTGGTAGTGTGAGTGCTATTCCTCACAAGTTATATCAACAAATTAGGGAGTAAATAGCACCTGTTGAGATAGAAGACATAGATATTACTATTAAACTTGCAAATAGAGACACTATATCACCAGTTGGGATTGTCAGAGATGTTGAGGTCTTGTGTGGGAAAACAAAATATCCTACCAAATTTCTTGTTCTTGATACTCCACCTGATGACTTCTGTCCCATTATCTTTGGTAGACCTTTCTTGAACACAGTTAATGTTGGATAGATTGCCAGAAACAAACTGTGGAAGTTAGCTTTGGTGATGAGTCTCATGAGTTTAATTTTTCCAAGTTTAGTAGAGATTATCATGAAAAATAATTTCCTAGTAAGGATGAATTCATTGGTCTTGCTTCTATTGTTGTGCCACCTACTGATCCTTTAGAGCAATACTTGCTAGACCATGAGAATGATTTACATATGCATGAAAGAAATGAAATAGATAATATTTTCTTTGAGCAATGTCCTCTGCTTAAACACAATTTTCCTATTGAAAATCTTGGAGGTCCTCCTCCACCTAAAGGTGATCTTGTGTTTGAATTAAAACAATTGCCAGACACTCTGAAATATGCTTACCTTGATGAAAAGAATATATATCCTGTTATTATCAGCGCTAACCTTTCAGAACATGAAGAAGAAAGATCATTGAAAGTTCTAAAGAAGCACCGAGCTGCTATTGGATATACTCTTGATTATGTAAAGGGCATTAGTCCCACTCTATGTCAACACAAAATTAATATGGAACCTGATGCTAAACCAGTTGTTGATCACCAATGTCGGTTGAATCCGAAGATGAAAGAGGTGGTAAGAACAGAAATATTAAAACTTCTGGAAGCAGGTACAATTTATCCTATAGCTGATAGTAGATGGGTAGGTCCTATTCATTGTGTCCCTAAGAAGGGAGGTATTACTATTGTTCCTCATGATAAAAATGAACTTATTCCACAAAGAATT
>NC_041384.1:441294304-441321546 GCF_002162155.2 Triticum dicoccoides
AAGAAATTGAATGTTATTCATTATGCTAGTAAAACTCTAGATAGTGCTCAAAGAAATTATGCTACTACTGAAAAAGAATTCTTAGCAGTGGTGTTTGCTTGTGATAAGTTTAGACCTTATATTGTTGATTCCAAAGTAACAGTTCACACAGACCATGCTGCTATTAAATATCTTATGGAAAAGAAAGATGCTAAACCTAGACTTATTCATTGGGTTCTCTTGTTACAAGAATTCGATTTGCATATTGTTGATAGAAAAGGAACTGAGAACCCAGTAGCTGATAATTTGTCTAGGCTTGAAAATATGCTTGATGACCCACTTCCTATTAATGATAGTTTTCCTAATGAGCAGTTAGCTGCAATAAATGTTGCTAATGCTACTCCTTGGTATGCTGACTATGCTAATTACATTGTTGCTAAATATTTGCCACCTAGCTTTACATATCAAAAAAAGAAAAGAAAAATCATCTATGATTTAAGACATTACTTTTGGGATGACACACATCTTCATAAAGAAGGAGTAGATGGTATTATTAGACGTTGTGTACCCGAGCATGAACAGGGACAAATCCTACAGAAATGTCACTCCGAGTCTTATGGAGGGCATCATGCTGGAGATAGAACTACTCACAAGGTATTGCAGTCTGGATTTTATTGGCCTACTCTCTTCAAGGATGCTCGTGAGTTTGTCTCATCTTGTGATGAATGTCAAAGAATAGGTAATATTGGTAAGCGTAAAAAATTCCTATGAATTATTCACTTGCTGTTAAACCTTTTGATGTTTGGGGATTTGATTACATGGGACCTTTTCCTTCCTCTAATGGGTCTACACATATTTTGGTTGTTGTTGATTATGTTACTTAATGGGTAGAAGCTATTCCAACTAGTAGTGCTGATCACAACACCTCTATTAAAATGCTTAAGGAAGTTATTTTCCCAAGGTTTGGAGTCCCTAGATATTTAATGACTGATGGTGGTTCACACTTTATTCATGGTGCTTTCTATAAAATGCTTGCTAAGTATGATGTTAACCATAGAATTGCATCACCATATCATCCTCAATCTAGTGGTCAAGTTGTACTTAGCAATAGAGAAATAAAATTAATTTTGCAAAAGACTGTCAATAGGTCCAGGAAGAATTGGTCTAAGAAATTAGATGATGCACTTTGGGCTTATAGAACAACATATAAAAATCCTATGGGTATGTCTCCTTATAAAATGGTTTATGGAAAGGCTTGTCATTTGCCTCTTGAGTTAGAACATAAAGCATACCGGGTAGTTAAAGAACTCAATTATGATTTCAAACTTGCTTGTGAAAAGAGGCTATTTGATATAAGCTCATTAGATGAATGGAGAACCCAAGCATATGAAAATGCAAAGTTATTCAAAGAAAAAGTTAAAAGACGGCATGACAAAAGAATTCAAAAACGTGAGTTTAAAGTCAGAGAATATGTTATTTTGTACAACTCTCGTTTCAGATTCTTTGCAGGAAAACTCCTCTCCAAATGGGAAGGCCCCTATGTCATCGAGGAGGTTTACCGGTCCGGTGCCATCAACATAAATAATTTCGAAGGTACTAACCCGAAGGTTGTCAATGGACAACGAATAAAGCATTATATTTCAGGAACACTTATTAATCTTGAAAGAAATATTATCCAAACTTTAACACCAGAAGAATACATAAAAGAATCCTTTCAGAACACTCCAGAATAGTCAAAATAAGGAGGTACGTGATACGGTAAGTAAACGGACTCCGAAAAATCTGCAAAAATATATTTTATCAGTTTAGGAATATTTTAAAATTTTGGAAATAAAGGAACTTCCAGGAAGCGTCCCCTGGTGGGCACAATACACCAGGGTGCACTAGGCAGGTGGGTTGTGCCCACCTGGGACACCTCTCGTACTCCGTTTTTTCTCCATATGCTTGTCCCCCAAGATAAAAAATCTATATATACTTCCCGAACCCAATAACCACCGTATCACGGAGAAAATCCTCTGTTCTCTTTTCTTGCTATTCCTGGTCAGATTTGTCAAGCTGGGCATCATGTCTTCCTGTTCCTCCAACCACATGGAAGAAGATGCTTGGCTGATGAAGATCGAGACGAAGAGGGAGGAGCCCTCAGACATTATCAAAGGAGACAAGGGCAAGGAAACTACCATGGATCCACCCTCGGTGGCAACACAAGCTCTATTGGCCGAGGAGGAGGAAGATATCCTTAAACCCTGTCTTACTCACCTTACTCATGCTAAGATTAAAGCTTTTCGTGCTTTTGAAATGGTTCGCATACAAAATAAGTGTCTCACTCGCGGAAATATTTTGCATCAAGAGCATATCATCTATCTTCGGAGCGTCATCCGTCGGCTGGAGGATCTCTTGGCCCTTAAAGACAAGATCGCTTCATCACCACCATCACCTTCTTCACCACCAAAGGATAACTGAATATCGGGTATGGGCACTCCCCCTTGGCTTCCGCCAAGCTTTGGGGAGGTGCCCCGGTACCGTATCATCCCACTATCTTTTTACTTTTACTTACCTTAGTTAAATCTTTTTCTTAGGAGAATAAAGTTTAGTGCGATCTTTTCTTCTTTTTGAGATTTGCCTAGTGATCTATCATTGTTATCGTGTGCAAGTTATATAATAAAGTTAGTTTGAGTTTTTGCTTTCTTTATTTTCATGTTGCTAATAAAGAAAAGAAATAAGAAGGAAGAAAAAGAGAAAGGAAATAAATAAAAGAAGGGAAATAAGTCAATAAGATTATATACTAATCCTATGGTAAGTGATAGCACCACATAAGGAAAAGTATAGGTAAGAAAATTTTATTAGAGATTGACAAACATAGCATTAGTCAATGATGCAACTCATGAAATAATTAATAAGGGAAGAGAAGATTCACATATAGATATACTATCCTAGAAATCTTTTGTGATTGTGAGCCCTCATCAAAATATTATATGCCAAAATTGTTGACGTTACATAGAAGTCATATTGTCATAGATCCTTTAACATGTGATGCTTTCCCCCTATCTTTGCTAGCCAAAAATTATGAACTAAGTAGAGATACTACTTGTGCATCCAAAAACCCTTAAACCCAAATCTTTTTCAAGTGTCCACCATACCTACCTAGGGATTGAACAAGATCCCTCAAGTAAGTTTTCATCGGTGCAAAAAGGCAATAAAAATTGCTTCTAAATATGTGAGATCATTTAGTGCAAGAGAAAAATTGAGCGTTGCACGAACTTGGATGACAATGAATAAAGCGACATAGTGCATAATAAAGGTTGTCATCTTAAGGGGCAATGTAATGTGATGTTCTTTTGCACTAAGGGTTTGAGCCTGCAAACAAATAAGCACATGGCAACCTCTACCTCCCTCTACGAAGGGCCTATCTTTTACTTTTATGCAAAGAGTCAAAGTTTTCTCTATGTTCCATTTTATTTTTCTCCTTTGGCAAGCATCATGTGGTGAGGAAAGATCTAGGCACATATGTCCAACTGAATATGGGTAGCATGAGTTATTATTGTTGACATCACCCTTGAGGTGAATACGTTGGGAGGCGAAACTATAAGCCCCTATCTTTCTATGTGTCCGGTTGAAATGTTTTGCTCATGTGCATGCGGTGAGTGTTAGCAATCATGGAAGACTATATGATGGTTGAGTATGTGGACTTGCCTAAAGGCTCCGATACTTGACCCTTCCTGAAAAGATGAAGAATTGTAGTTGCAAAGTTGACCGAGAACATAGTTTGTTTGTCTCTAATAGAGTTTATGCTTCATACTTCGATAGTATGATGAATTGTAACTTATTCTTGAGAAGTCTATGATAAAAATTCTATGATAAAAGTCTTATGTTTAAGTTTTTGCTGTTATAATAATCAACATGGTGCTTCTATGTCCGTATTTTGTTCTATAATGGGAGAAAAGGCATTAGATTTCCAGCTTTTTGGTGTAATTCTAATGCCTTTTCTCCCATAATTTATAAGGAACACACCAAGAGGGAGAATTTCAGCAGCTGGAAATCTGGACCTGGAAAAGCCACGTCGGGCCACCTATTCTGCACAACTCCAAATGGGCTGAAACTTTACGAAGATTTTTTATGGAATATATAAGAAATATTGGAGCCAATAAGTACCAGAGGGGGGCTACCAGGTGGGTACAACCCCCCTGGGCGCGCCAGCCCCCCCCCCCTGGCGCGCCCTGGTGGGTTGTGCCCTCCTCGGCCCACATCCGGTGCCCATATTCTGGTATATAAGTGGTTTTAACCTAGAAAAAATCACAATAATACTTTCAGGACAGATCGCCGCCGCCTCGAGGTGGAACTTGGGCAGGAGCACTTTTGCCCTCCGGTGGAGCGATTCCGCTGGGGGAACTTCCCTCCCGGAGGGGGAAATCATCGTCATCATCATCACCAACAACTCTCCCATCTTGGGGAGGGAAATTGATATGTCCATTTTGCATCATGCTTTTATATCGATATTTATTGCATTATGGATTGTTATTTCACTTTATGTCACAATACTTTTGGCTATTCTCTCTTATTTTACAAGGTTTACATAAGGAGGGAGAATGCCGCCAGCTGGAATTCTGGGTTGGAAAAGGAGCAAATATTAGAGACCCATTCTGCGCAACTCCAAAAGTCCTGAAACTTCACGGAACATCTTAAAATAAATAAAGAAAAATCCTTGCCAAAGATGAAGGCCAGGGGGCCCACACCCTTCTCACGAGGGTGGGGGGCGCCCCCCTAGGGCGCGCCCCCTACCTCGTGGGCCCCCTGGTGGCTCTCCGACGTCCATCTTCTCCTATATGAAGTCTTTTCATGAGAAAAAAAGAGCAAGGAACTTTTCGGGACGAGACTCCGCCGCCACGAGTCGGAACCTTGGCGGAACCAATCTAGAGCTCCGGCAGAGCTGTTCTGCCGGGGATACTTCCCTCCGGGAGGGGGAAATCATCACCATCGTCATCACCAACGCTCCTCTCATCGGGAGAGGGCAATCTCCATCAACATCTTCACCAGGACCATCTCATCTCCAAACCCTAGTTCATCTCTTGTATCCAATTCTTGTCCCGAAGTCCGGGATTGGTGCTAGTAGGTTGCTAGTAGTGTTGATTACTCCTTGTAGTTGATGCTAATTGGTTTATCCGGCTTTCATGATTGCAGTTTTAACACCTTTAAGTTTCATACTACAGTCCGGTTCGAGATCTTCCCCAACAATCATTGTCTTCGAGGAACTCTCTCGCGCCGGAGATGGTGGAGAGCGAGACGCCTCCGCGAGCTTCTCCACCACATGTCGCGGATGACACCAAGGTGTTATCCTAAAGGACTTTTCTGGGCCAAGGAGAAGTGCGGAAGGCCACCAAGACGGCGCCAGAGGGTAATGCCTTGGCTGCCGAGAACATGGGGGGTACAACCCCCATGGAGACCGATGAAGGGGGCCGGACCAGTTTGGTCCCTAGCTACCACTCCGAAGATCCATACGGCTCCGGAATCGAGCGAGCAACCCCCTTTGAAGGAGGGGGAGTGACGACTCCACCGGAGACCTCCATCAATCCGGAGGCGCCGGACATTTTGATGAAAGCACTTCAACGTGCTTCCGTCGTGGAGGAGCATCGTACCCTGATGGGTACGGTGGTTGAGAAGGTCCAGTCCACCAAAGGCGGACTGAATGAAGCCTTCACCGGCCTATTAACAAGCTTCGAGGTATGTGATGTAGTATTCTTAGTCGCTTTGTATATGCAAAAATATGCCTGTGTATAGATAGTAGCCCCTGAGACTCTGTTCGGCTCTTGCAAAGAAGGGCTGAACAGAGGATCAAATAGTTATTCACAGGAGATAATATACGTGTCTATGTTGATAAACATGCTTCACTGTTAGCGGCAACCGCCCAGGCCACCGAAGTGTCCGAACTTTAGCGGAAGTTGGAGCGGGCCGATGAAGAACTCGTCCGCACCAACAAGCAATTTCAGGAATCGCAAGGTATCGTTGGAAAAAATTATTGACACACGTAAAGGAATATGTCAATACGGAGTCTAATCTCCTGTGTTGTTGATCATATTTGCAGATAGGGCGACCGAGGTCGAGGACCTGAAGAGCGCCCTTGCCCAAGCCAAGGAGCAGGCACGGGTGAGCCAAGCAGCCGCTGACAAAGCGGCTGCGGATTTAGAGGCCGAGCAGGTCACCCGCCGTAAGTATGAAGAGCGGGTGACCGAAGTGGAGCAGGCACTCCAGGATGCCGCCAACAAGTGCGAGGCCTTGGAGGAGAGTAATAAGACTCAGGCGTCCGAACTCACCAAGGCTCTTCAAGAGGCAAAGGAGGCGCGGACCGAGTCCTGGGCGGCTCGCGTGGAGATCAAGCAAGCCGGACAGATAGCGGATGGTAAGCCTTTACTTTTATAGAGTATATTTGTCGGTCAAAGATATGCTTTGCTAAATCGACTATGGAGTTCTCCAGATGCTTTTGCGGATATCCCGAGGAGTGTTGCCGATGCCGCACAGTATTTCCCCAAGAAGGGAACGCAATGGAAAAGCTCTTCTGGTCGCAGTACCTAGCACCGGAGCGGCCATTGCTGCTAAACAACTAGATGATGCAATTGGCGGAGCTGCATAGGATGTCCGGTTTGGTCATGAAGGACCTTATAGTCCGGCTATGGCCAGCCGGACCCATTCCTAGAAGCTACTTCGGTCTGGTCAAGCAGCTCGGCGACGCCTTGCCTCGAGTTGAGGTTGTGAAGCGCTCGGCATGCATAGAGGGCGCGCGGATGGCCTTTGCCCGTGTCAAGATGCACTGGGCGAAGATGAAGGATGTCGTTGTGGCTGTCGAGGGTTCGCCCGAAGGCAAGGACTACCGCAAGCCGGAGCGATACTTCGAGGACATCCTGGAGGGTACCCGTTTGATAGAGGGTCAATGCTCGAAGAATATTATGTTTGAATGAATGTATCCGGGCTACCCAGACTGTGTGTTATGAAACAAGTTCTTTGTACAATATCCTTGCTTGTTTATCGCAAATTATTTCCTCCTGTGTGCCCGTTTTTGTATTTGAAAGTTTTGCCAATCGTCGGCTTCAGCCCCCACGTAGATACTATGGGGGTGTTCGAGATAGCACGTGACCACTCTTGTCCCAACATCTTGGTCCGTAAAGGAGGTGATCGTGCAGCGAACTAGGCAATCAGACTATGTGGCTTTACCACTCTCACTTAGCCATAGGAGTTTGATAATGGGATTATAGGCTTAGCCCTTGGTGTTGTTCGGCTATCCGAACTTGGGTGCTTTAAACGCCTGACCGGGTGAAGGCCAGTCCTTCATGTAATACGGAAAAAATTGCAAAAGATTTAATAAGTCACTGAACCGCTGACCAGCTCTCGCCATATCATGATAGTCAGTTTTCGGCTTTCTCTGTTGAGGTATTTGACCGGACAAGCCAGAAACACAATCGCAGTAGTTCTCCCTTTACTACCTTAGCCGAACAATCAAAACATAAGGTGGTAACCACAGGAACCGGGCAACCCAACTATTGACCAAAGACATGATTCGGAGCCGATGCATATAATGTGGTTTTCGGGATGCTGAAGTGTACTATGAAAGTATTCAGACTTTTTGTTTTTGAATATTTGTGGCCGAATAAAGCCCGGTAATTAATGACAATGTGTATATGTCAACCAGTCATGAAGACGGAATATAGGTTATGAAATAAGCCAACACCAAATAAGGTAGGTCAAAACTGTTTCTGCTATATTCTGATTGATACGTCGAACGTGCTCGTATAGAGAATGCCATAATTATCAAGGCTATTTTACATGCCAAGAATTTGAGCACAATGGAAAGCTCTATATAGGTCCTAAAAAAAGGAAAAGGTGGTCTTGAAGATCCTTTGGACAATCTGTCGCACGTCTGCACCGCTTTTCACCTTGGTGTAGGATCCATTTAGAGGATCAATCGATCGACGTAAGGGGCTTGAAGGAGGGCCCTTGGTACCATTGAAAAGTGATTTGGGTTGTAAAGAACCTGAAAAATAATAAAAGAGGAAAAGGAAAAAGGAAGAAGAAGGTCTGAATAGGGTCGAGCCGTATTGTGGACTTTGTTTTTAGTGTGCCTCTGTCCTTGCCCATGGTATTTTTAGTGTGTAGTTATGTACGCGCGGTACATATGCCGCGATTAGGTTGGGGTTTTGATGGAGGCTGAATTTCTAATCTAGCTCTAGATGAGCCGGACTGTCATTTTGCAGGGTAGACCGGACCCGTTTGAAAGTGTCCGGGGGCTTGACTGCCGATGTAGTATTCAGCTTGATAAGGCCACCCTGTGCTTCTGCTGCGAGGGCCGCGGTATGCTCCTCAGTACGAAGGGAGCGCTCCATGTTTCCATTGACCGTTATAATGCCGCGTGGTTCGGGAATCTTGAGCTTCAGATATGCGTAGTGCGGGACTGCATTGAAGTGGGCGAAAGCGGTTCGTCCAAGCAGTGCATGGTAACCACTGCGGAAGGGGACGATGTCGAAGATTAAGTCTTCGCTTCGGAAGTTATCCAGTGAGCCGAAGACTACCTCCAGCGTTATTGACCCTGTGCAGCATGCCTCTACACCGGGTATTACTCCTTTAAAGGTGGTTTTGGTGGGCTTGATCCTTGAGGGATCGATACCCATTTTGCGGACAGTGTCTTGATAAAGCAGGTTAAGACTACCGTCATCGTCATGAGGACTCGCGTGAGATGGAATCTGTCGATGATAGGGTAGAGGACCAATGCTGCCGAACCTCCGTGACGGATACTGGTCGGATGGTCTCTGCGGTCAAAAGTGATCGGGCAGGCCGACCATGGGTTGAATTTTGGGGCGACTGGCTCTATGGTGTAAACGTCCCTTAGTGCGCGCTTGCGCTCCCGCTTGGGGATATGAGTGACATAGATCATATTCACTGTTTTTATCTTGGGGGAAAATTTCTTTTGCCCCCCGTGTTCATTGGGAGAGCCTCATCATCATCCTCGCTAGGCGGCCCTTTCCCCTTATGTTCGGTGTTTATCTTACCGACCTGTTTAAAGACCCAACAATTTCTATTGGTATGATTGGCAGGCTTGTCCAGGGTGCCATGGATCTGGCAAGGCCGATCTAGTATTTGGTCCAAACTAGATGGTGAAGGAAATATGCCCTAGAGGCAATAATAAAGTTGTTAGTTATATTTCCTTATATCATGATAAATGTTTATTATTCATGCTAGAATTGTATTAACCGGAAACTTAGTACATGTGTGAATACATAGACAAACAGAGTGTCACTAGTATGCCTCTACTTGACTAGCTCGTTAATCAAAGATGGTTAAGTTTCCTGGCCATGGACAAGAGCTGTCATTTGATAAATGGGATCACATCATTAGAGAATGATGTGATTGACTTGACCCATCCGTTAGCTTAGCATGATGATCGTTTAGTTCGTTGCTATTGCTTTCTCCATAACTTATACATGTTCCTATGACTATGAGATTATGCAACTCCCGAATACCGGAGGAACACTTAGTGTGCTATCAAACGTCACAACGTAACTGGGTGACTATACAGATGCTCTACATGTGTCTCTAATGGTGTTTGTTGAGTTGGCATAGATCGAGATTAGGATTTGTCACTCCGTGTATCGGAGAGGTATCTCTGGGCCCTCTCGGTAATGCACATCAATATAAGCCTTGCAAGCAATATGACTAAATTAGTTAGTTACGGGATGTTGCATTACGGAACGAGTAAAGAGACTTGCCGGTAACGAGATTGAACTAGGTATTGAGATACCGACGATCGAATCTCGGGCAAGTAACATACCGATGACAAAGGGAACAACGTATGTTGTTATGCGGTTTGACCGATAAAGATCTTCGTAGAATATGTAGGAACCAATATGAGCATCCAGGTTCCGCTATTGGTTATTGACCAGAGATGAGTCTTGGTCATGTCTACGTAGTTCTCGGACCCGTAGGGTCCGCACGCTTAACGTTTGATGACGATCGGTATTATGAGTTTATGTGTACCAACGGTAGTTCGGATTCCCGGATGTGATCACGGACATGACGAGGAGTCCCGAAATGGTCGATACATAAAGATTGATATATTGTACGGATATGTTCGGACATCGAAAGTGTTCCGGAGAAGTTTCGAATAAAATCGGAGTGCATGGGGGTTATCGGAACCCCCGGGGGAACTAATGCGCCTCGTTGGGCCTTAGTGGAGAGAGAGAGGGGCGGCCAGGGCAAGCCGCGCGCCGCCCTCCCCCTTGAGTCCAAATTGGACTAGGAAGGGGGGCGGCGCCCCCTTTTCCTTTCCCCTCTCCCTCTCCTCCCTCCCTCTCTCCGTTTTGGTGGAAACCTACTAGGACTTGGTGTCTTAGTAGGATTCCCCTCTTGGGGGTGCACCAAGGAGGGCCGGCCGGCCTCCCCCCTCCCTCCTTTATATACGTGGGGAGGGGGTACCCTAGAACACACAAGTTGATTGTTTAGCCGTGTGCGGTGCCCCCCTCCACATATTTCCACCTCGGTCATATCGTTGTAGAGCATAGGTGAAGCCCTACGTCGGTAACTTCATCATCACCGTCATCACGCTGTTGTGCTGACGAAACTCTCCCTCGACCTTAGCTGGATCTAGAGTTCGTGGGACGTCACCGAGCTGAACGTGTGTAGATCGCGGAGGTGTCGTACCTTCGGTGCTAGGATCGGTTGGATCATGAAGACGTACGACTACATCAACCGCGTTGTCATAACACTTCCGCTTACGGTCTATGAGGGTACTTGGACAACACTCTCCCCTCTCGTTGCTATGCATCACCTAGATGGATCTTGTGTCTGCGTAGGAATTTTTTTGAAATTACCGCGTACCCCAATAGTGGCATCCGAGCCAGGCCTATGCGTAGATGTTATATGCATGAGTAGAACACAAAGGAGTTGTGGGCGCGGGTATATACATATTGCTTGCCGTCACTAGTTGATTCTTGATTCAGCGGTATTGTTGGATGAAGCGGCTCAGACCGACATTACGCGTACGCTTACGCGAGACTGGTTCTACCGACGTGCTTCGCACACATGTGGCTAGTGGGTGTATGTTTCTCCAACTTTAGGTGAATCAGATTCAATGAACATTGTTCTTTCTGAAGATCAAAAAGAAATCACTATACCGCGTTGTGGTTTTTATGCGTAGGTAAGAATGGTTCTTGCTCAGCCCGTAGTAGCCACGTAAAACTTGCAACAACAAAGTAGAGGACATCTAACTTGTTTTTGCAGGGCATGTTGTGATGTGATATGGTCAAGACATGATGCTAAATTTTATTGTATGAGATGATCATGTTTTGTAACAGAGTTATCGGCAACTGGCAGGAGCCATATGGTTGTCGCTTTATTGTATGAAATGCAATTGCCATGTAATTGTTTTACTTTATCACTAAGCGGTAGCGATAGTCGTAGAAGCAATAGTTGGCGAGACGACAATGATGCTACAGTGGAGGTCAAGGTGTCAAGCCGGTGATGATGGTGATCATGACGGTGCTTTGGAGATGGAGATCAAAGGCACAAGATGATGATGGCCATATCATATCACTTATATGGATTGCATGTGACGATTATCCTTTATGCATCTTATTTGGCTTAGTTCGGCGGTAGCATTATAAGATGATCTCTCACTAAATTTCAAGGTATAAGTGTTCTCCTTGAGTATGCACCGTTGCTACAGTTCGTCGTGCCGAGACACCACGTGATGATCGGGTGTGATAAGCTCTACGTTCACATACAACGGGTGCAAGCCAGTTTTGCACACGCAGAATACTCGGGTTAAACTTGACGAGCCTAGCATATGCAAATATGTCCTCGGAACACTGAGACCGAAAGGTCGAGCGTGAATCATATAGTAGATATGATCAACATAATGATGTTCACCATTGAAAACTACTCCATCTCACGTGATGATCAGACATGGATTAGTTGATATGGATCACGTGATCACTTAGATGATTAGAGGGATGTCTATCTAAGTGGGAGTTCTTAAGTAATATGATTACTTGAAATTTAATTTATCATGAACTTAGCACCTGATAGTATTTTGCATGTTTATGTTGTTGTAGAAATATGGCCCGTGTTGTTGTTCCGTTGAATTTTAATGTGTTCCTAGAGAAAGCTAAGTTGAAAGATGATGGTAGCAATTAGACGGACTGGTTCCGTAACTTGAGGATTATCCTCATTGCTGCATAAAAGAATTACGTCTTGGAAGCACCGCTAGGTGACAAACCCGCTGCAGGAGCAACACCAGATGTTATGAATGTCTGGCAGAGCAAAGCTGATGACTACTCGATAGTTCAGTGTGCCATGCTTTACGGCGTAGAAACGGGACTTCAACAATGTTTTGAACGTCATGGGGCATATGAGATGTTCTAGGAGTTGAAGTTAATATTTCAAGCAAATGCCCGGATTGAGAGATATGAAGTGTCCAATAAGTTCTACAGCTGCAAAATGGAGGAGAATAGTTCTGTCAGTGAACATATACCCAGAATGTCTGGGTACCACAACCACTTGACTCAGCTGGGAGTTAATCTTCCTGATGATAGTGTCATTGATAGAGTTCTTCAATCACTTCCACCAAGCTACAAGAGCTTCGTGATGAACTATAATATTCAAGGGATGGATAAGACAATTCCCAAGCTCTTCGCAATGCTAAAGGCTGCGGAGGTAGAAATCAAGAAGGAGCATCAAGTGTTGATGGTCAACAAGACCACCAGTTTCAAGAAAAAGGGTAAACGGAAGAAGGGGAACTTCAAGAAGAACGGCAAGCAAGTTGCTACTCAAGTGAAGAAGCCCAAATCTGGACCAAAGGCTAAGACTGAATGCTTCTACTACAAAGGGGCTGGTCACTGGAAGCGTAATTGCCCCTAGTATTTGGTGGAGAAGAAGGATGGCAAAGTGAAAGGTATATTTGATATACATGTTACTGATGTGTACCTTACTAATGCTCGCAGTAGCACCTGGGTATTTGATACTGGTTCTATTGCTAATATTTGCAACTCGAAACAGGGGCTACGGATTAAGCGAAGATTGGCTAAGGACGAGGTGACGATGCGCGTGGGAAATGGTTCCAAAGTCGATGTGATCGCCGTCGGCACGCTACCTCCACATCTACCTTCGGGATTAGTTTTTAGACCTAAATAATTGTTATTTGGTGCCAGCATTGAGCATGAACATTATATCTGGATCTTGTTTGATGCGAGACGGTTATTCATTTAAATCAGAGAATAATGGTTGTTCTATTTATATGAGTAATATCTTTTATGGTCATGCACCCTTAATTAGTGGTCTATTTTTACTAAATCTTGATAGTAGTGATACACATGTTCATAGTATTGAAGCCAAAAGATATAAGTTTAATAATGATAGTGTACCTTATTTGTGGCACTGCCGTTTAGGTCATATTGGTGTAAAGCGCATAAAGAAACTCCATGCTGTTGGGCTTTTGGAATCACTTTATTATGAATCACTTGATGCTTGCGAACCATGTCTCATGGGCAAGATGACTAAGACTCCGTTCTCCAGAACAATGGAGCGAGCAACAGACTTGTTGGAAATAATACATACTGATGTATGCGGTCCGATGAGCGTTGATGCTCGCGACGAGTATCGTTATTTTCTTATCTTCACAGATGATTTGAGCAGATATGGGTATATCTACTTGATGAAACATAAATCTGAAACATTTGAAAAGTTCAAGGAATTTCAGAATGAAGTGGAAAATCATCGTAACAAGAAAATTAAGTTTCTACGATCTGATCATGGAGGTGAATATTTGAGTTATGAGTTTGGTCTTCATTTGAAACAATGCGGAATATTTTCGCAACTCACACCACCTGGAACACCACAACGTAATGGTCTGTCCGAACATCGTAACTGCACTTTATTAGATATGGTGCGATCTATGATGTCTCTTACTGATTTACCACTATCATTTTGGGGTTATGCTTTAGACACATCTGCATTCACGTTAAATAGGGCACCATCGAAATCCGTTGAGATGACACCTTATGAACTGTGGTTTGGCAAGAAACCAAGTTGTCGTTTCTTAAAGTTTGGGGTTGCGACGCTTATGTGAAAAAGCTTCAACCTGATAAGCTCGAGCCCAAATCGGAGAAATGTGTCTTCATAGGATACCCAAAGCAGACTGTTGGGTACACCTTCTATCACAAATCCAAAGGCAAGATATTCGTTGCTAAGAATGGATCCTTTCTAGAGAAGGAGTTTCTCTCGAAAGAAGTGAGTGGGAGGAAAGTAGAACTTGATGAGGTAAGTATACCTACTCCCTTATTGGAAAGTATTTCATCACAGAAATCAGTTCTAGTGATTCCTACACCCGTAAGTGAGGAAGTTAATGATGGTGATCATGAAACTTCTGATCAAGTTACTACCGAACCTCGTAGGTCAACCAGAGTAAGATCTGCACCAGAGTGGTACCATAATCCTATTCTGGAGGTCATGTTACTTAACCATGAAGAACCTACGAACTATGAGGAAGCGATGATGAGCCCATATTCCGCAAAATGGCTTGAGGCCATGAAATCTGATATGGGATCCATGTATGAGAACAAAGTGTGGACTTTGGTTGACTTGCCCGATGATCGGCAATCCATAGAGAATAAATGGATTTTCAAGAAGAAGACTGACGCTGACGGTAATGTTACTGTCTACAAAGCTCGACTTGTTGCAAAATGTTTTTGACAAGTTCAAGGAGTTGACTACGATGAGACCTTCTCACCCGTAGCGATGCTTAAGTCCGTCCGAATCATGTTAGCAATTGCCACATTTTATGATTATGAAATTTGGCAAATGGATGTCAAAACTGCATTCCTTAATGGATATCTTAAAGAAGAGTTGTATATGATGCAACCAGAAGGTTTTGTCGATCCAAAAGGTGCTAACAAAGTGTGCAAGTTCCAGCGATCCATTTATGGACTGCTGCAAGCCTCTCGGAGTTGGAATATACACTTTGATAGTGTGATCAAAGCATATGGTTTTATACAGACTTTTGGAGAAGGATGTACTTACAAGAAATTGAGTGGGAGCTCTGTAGCATTTCTGATATTATATGTGGATGACATATTGCTGATCGGAAATGATACTGAATTTCTGAATAGCATAAAAGGATACTTGAATAAGAATTTTTCAATGAAAGACCTCAGTGAAGCTGCTTATATATTGGGCATCAAGATCTATAGAGATAGATCAAGACGCTTAATTTGACTTTCACAAAGCACATACCTTGATAAAGTTTTGAAGAAGTTCAAAATGGATTAAGCAAAGGAAGAGTTCTTGACTGTATTACAAGGTGTCAAGTTGAGTCAGACTCAATGCCCGACCACTGCATAAGATAGAGAGAAAATGAAAGTCATTCCCTATGCTTCAGCCATAGGTTCTATCATGTATGCAATGTTGTGTACCAGACCTGATGTGTGCCTTGCTATTAGTTTAGTAGGGAGGTACCAAAGTAATCCAGGATTGGATCACTGGACAACGGTCAAGAACATCCTGAAATACCTGAAAAGGACTAAGGATATGTTTCTCGTTTATGGAGGTGGCAAAGAGCTCGTCGTAAATGGTTACTTCGATGCAAGCTTTGACACTGATACGGATGACTCTAAGTCACAAATCGGATACTTATTTTTATTGAATGGTGGAGCTGTCAGTTGGTGCAGTTCCAAGCAGAGTGTCGTGGTGGGATCTATGTGTGAAGCAGAGTACATAGCTGCTTCGGAAGCAGCAAATGAAGGAGTCTGGATGAAGGAGTTGATATCCGATCTAGGTGTCATACCTAGTGCATCGGGTCCAATGAAAATCTTTTGTGACAATACTGGTGCAATTGCAAAGGAATCCAGATTTCACAAGAGAACCAAGCACATCAAGAGATGCTTCAATTCCATCCGCGACCAAGTCAAGGAGGGAGACATAGAGATTTCAAGATACATACGGATCTGGATGTTGCAGACCCGTTGACTAAGCCTCTCTCACGAGCAAAACATGATCAGCACCAAGACTCCATGGGTGTTAAAATCTTTACTGTGTAATCTAGATTATTGACTCTAGTGCAAGTGGGAGACTGAAGGAAATATGCCCTAGAGGCAATAATAAAAGTTGTTATTTATATTTCCTTATATCATGATAAATGTTTATTATTCATGCTAGAATTGTATTAACTGAAAACTTAGTACATGTGTGAATACATAGACAAAACAGAGTGTCACTGGTATGCCTCTACTTGACTAGCTCGTTGATCAAAGATGGTTATGTTTCCTAACCATAGACATGAGTTGTCATTTGATTAACGGGATCACATCATTAGGAGAATGATGTGATTGACATGACCCATTCCATTAGCTTAGCACCCGATCGTTTAGTATGTTGCTATTGCTTTCTTCATGACTTATACATGTTCCTATGACTATGAGATTATGCAACTCCCGTTTGCCAGAGGAACACTTTGTGTGCTACCAAACGTCACAACATAACTGGGTGATTATAAAGGAGCTCTACAGGTGTCTCCAAAGGTACATGTTGGGTTGGCATATTTCGAGATTTGGATTTGTCACTCCGATTGTCGGAGAGGTATCTCTGGGCCCTCTCGGTAATGCACATCACATAAGCATGTATTACGAAACGAGTAAAGAGACTTGCCGGTAATGAGATTGAACTAGGTATTGAAATACCGACGATCGAATCTCGGGCAAGTAACATACCGATGACAAAAGGAACAACTTATGTTGTTATGCGGTTTGACCGATAAAGATCTTCGTAGAATATGTAAGAACCAATATGAGCATCCAGGTTCCGCTGTTGGTTATTGACCAGAGATTAGTCTCGGTCATGTCTACATAGTTCTCGAACCCGTAGGGTCCGCACGCTTAATGTTCGATGACGATCAGTATTATGAGTTTATGTATTTTGATGTACCGAAGGTAGTTTGGAGTCCCGGATGTGATCACGGACATGACGAGGAGTCTAGAAATGGTCGAGACATAAGGATTAATATATTGGACGGATATGTTCGGACACCAGAAGTGTTCCGGAGAAGTTTCGGATAAAATTGGAGTGCCGGAGTGTTATCAGAACCCCTGGGGGAACTAATGGGCCTCGATGGGCCTTAGTGGAGAGAGAAAGGGGCGGCCAGGGCAGGCCGCGCGCCCCCCTCCCCCTTGAGTCCGAATTGGACTATGAAGGGGGCGGCGCCCCCCTTTTCCTTTCCCCTCTCCCTCTCCTTCCTCCCCTCTCTCTCCCTTTTGGTGGAAACCTACTAGGACTTGGAGTCCTAGTAGGATTCCCCTCTTGGGGGCGTGCCAAGGAGGGCCGGCCGGCCTCCCCCTCCCCCCTTTATATACGTCGGGAGGAGGGCACCCTAGAACACACAAGTTGATTGTTTAGCCGTGTGCGGTGACCCCCTTCACAAACTTCCACCTCGGTCATATCGTTGTAGAGCTTAGGCGAAGCCCTGTGTCGGTAACTTCATCATCACCGTCATCATGCCATTGTGTTGACGAAACTCTCCCTCGACCTCAGCTGGATCTAGAGTTCATGGGACGTCACCGAGCTGAATGTGTGCAGATCGCGGAGGTGCCGTACCTTCGGTGCTAGGATTGGTCGGATCGTGAAGACGTACGACTACATCAACCGCATTGTCATAACGCTTCCGCTTACGGTCTACGAGGGTAAGTGGACAACACTCTACCCTCTCGTTGCTATGCATCACCTAGATGGATCTTGCGTGTGCGTAGGATTTTTTTTAAATTACTGCGTTCCCCAACAGATGGACCATCTTTGTTTCCTTTGAATGGCTTCTTCCGCTGACCGGGTTTAGAGCCACGGAATCCGGCATTGACCGTCGTGTCTTCGGTATCTTCATTGTTGCTCTGACGGTTGTGTTTGTTGCGTCGAGGCCTGCCGTTGTCGTCTCTGGCTCCGGAGGTGCCAGGGTCACTAGTGATGTTGCTTCTGCGAGCTCGCCAGCTATCTTCTCCCGCACAAAAGCAGGTCATGAGTGTGGTAAGGGCTTCCATGGACTTTGGTTTTTCTTAGTCGAGGTGTCGGGCGAGCCACTTGTCCCGGGCGCTATGTTTCAAGGACGTGAGGGCTTCGGCATCCGGATAATCAACAATTTGGTTCTTTTTAATTAAGAACCCGGTCCAGAGTTTCTGGGCTGAATCTCCGGGTTGCTGGACTATGTGACTAAGGTCATCGGCATCTGGAGGCCGAACATAGGTACCTTGGAAGTTGTCTCTATAGTCATCTTCCAAATCTTCCTAGCTACCAATGGAGTTTTCTGGGAGGCTGTTGAGCCAGTGTCGTGCTGGTCCCTTGAGTTTTAGGGGGGATACTTGATGGCATGGAGATCATCACCGCGAGCCATGTGGATATGAAGAAGAAAATCTTCGATCCATACTGTGGGATTGATACGTCCATTTTTCATCATGTTTCCTTGCTGTTATTTATAATGTTTTCATCCATAATAATGCTTTTTGGAGTAATTCTAATGCCTTTTCTCCCATAATTTACAAGGAACACACCAAGAGGGAGAATTTCAGCAGCTAGAAATCTGGACCTGGAAAAGCCACGTCCGGCCACCTATTCTGCACAACTCCAAATGGGCTGAAACTTTACAAAGATTTTTTATGGAATATATAAGGAATATTAGAGCCAATAAGTACTAGAGGGGGGCTACCAGGTGGGTACAACCCACCTGGGCGCGCCAGGCCCCCCTAGCGCGCCCTGGTGGGTTGTGCCCTCCTCGGCCCACCTTCGGTGCCCATCTTCTAGTATATAAGTGGTTTCGACCTAGAAAAATCACAATAATACTTTCGGGGTGGATCACCACCACCTCGTGGCGGAACTTGGGCAGGAGCACTTTTGCCCTCCAGCGGAGCGATTCCGCTGGGGGAACTTCCCTCCCAGAGGGGGAAATCATTGTCATCATCATCACCAACAACTTCTCCCATCTTGGAGAGGGTAATCTCCATCAACATCTTCACCAGCACCATCTTATCTCAAACCCTAGTTCATCTCCTATATTCAATCTTGTTACCCGAAACTATAGATTGTTGCTAGGGGGTGACTAGTAGTGTTGATTACATCTTGTAGTTGATTACTATATGGTTTATTTGGTGGAAGATTATATGTTCAGATCCATTATGCATATTAATACCCCTCTGATCATGAGCATGTTTGTTGTTTGTGAATAGTTACATTTGTTCTTGAGGTCACGGTATAAATCATGTTACAAGTAATCATGTGAATTTGATATGTGTTCGATATTTTGATAGTATGTATGTTGTGATTCCCTTAGTGGTGTCATGTGAACGTCGACTACATGACACTTCGCCATATTTGGGCCTAAGGGAATGCATTGTGGAGTAGTAAATAGATGATGGGTTGCGAGAGTGACAGAAACTTAAACCCCAGTTTATGCACTATTCCATAAGGGACCGATTGGATCCTAGAATTTAATGCTATGGTTAGGATTTATCCTTAATACTTTTCTCGTAGTTGCAGATGCTTGCGGGAGGGTTAACCATACATAGGAGGTTTGTTCAAATAAGAACAACACGTAAGCACCGGTCCACCCACATATCAAATTATCAAAGTAGCGAACACAAATCAAACCAACATGATGAAAGTGACTAGATGAAATTCTCGTGTACCCTCAAGAACGCTTTGCTTATCATAAGAGACCATTTTGGCCTGTCCTTTGCCTCAAAAGGATTGGGCTACCTTGCTGCATACTTGTTACAATTATCATTACTTGCTCGTTACAGATTATGTTGCTACCAAACTACTCGCTACTTACAATTTCAGCACTTGCAGACAATACCTTACTGAAAACTACTTGTCATTTCCTTCTGCTTCTCATTGGGTTCGACACTCTTACTTATCGAAAAGAGCTACAATTGACCCCCTATACTTGTGGGTCATCAAGGCTATTTTCTGGCGCCGTTGTCGGGGAGTGAAGCGACTTTGCTAAGTGGAATTCGATAAGGAAATATTTATATAGTGTGCTGAAATTTATTGTCACTTGTTACTATGGAAAACAATCCTTTGAGGGGTATGTTCGAGGTATCTTCACCTCGACCGAAACCATAATTAATTTCCCCTCAACCTATAGCACCTACTTAAAATATTGAATATGAAATTCCTTTGGGTATGATAGAACAACTTCTAGCTAATCCGTATGCAGGAGATGGAACGGAACATCCTGATATGCACTTGATACATGTGGAACAAATTTGTGGATTGTTTAAGCTTGCAGGTTTACCCAGGGATGAAGTTATGAAAAAGGTTTTTCCTTTATCTTTGAAGGGAAAATCATTGGCATGGTATAGGCTATGCGATGATATAGGATCATGGAATTGGAATCATTTGAAATTGGAGTTTCACCAAAAAAAAATCCTATGCATCTAGTTCATCGTGATTGGAACTATATATATAATTTTTGGCCTCATGAAGGAGAAAGCATCGCTCTAGCTTGGGGGAGGCTTAAGTCAATGTTATATTCATGCCCCAATCATGAGCTCTCAAGAGAAATTATTATTTAGAATTTTTATGCTCGACTTTCTCGCAATGATCAAACCATGTTGGATACTTCTTGTGTTGGTTCTTTTATGAAGAAGACTATTGAATTTCGGTGGGATCTTTTTGGAAAGAATTAAACGCAACTCTGAAGATTGGGAACTCGACAAAGGTAAAGAGTCGGGTATAAAGCTTAAGTATGATTGTGTTAAATCTTTTATGGATACCGATGCTTTTCAAAAGTTTAGCTCTAAGTATGGACTTGACTCTGAGATAGTAGCCTCCTTTTGTGAATCTTTTGCTACTCATGTTGAACTCCCTAAATAGAATTGGATTAGATATCAACCACCTAGTAAAGAATAAATTAAAGAACCGGTATCAGTTAAAGAAGAAACTATAATCTATAATGTTGATCCAGTTGTTCCTACTGCTTATTTTGAGAAACCTCCTTTTCCTGTTAGGATAAAGGAACATGCTAAAGTTTCAACTGTGGTTAACAAAAGCTCTATTAGAACACCTAAACCAGATGAACAAATTAGAGTTGAACCTGATATTTCTCTAGTTAAAGATCTCTTGGAAGAGGATGTGGATGGGCATGTTATCTACTTCTGTGAAGAAGCTGCTAGAATTGCTAAACCTGATGGAAAAGATAAACATAGACATGTTGTTGGCATGCCTGTCATTTCAGCTAAAATAGGAGATCACTGTTATTATGGTTTATGTGATATGGGTGGTAGTGTGAGTGCTATTCCTCACAAGTTATATCAACAAATTAGGGAGTAAATAGCACCTGTTGAGATAGAAGACATAGATATTACTATTAAACTTGCAAATAGAGACACTATATCACCAGTTGGGATTGTCAGAGATGTTGAGGTCTTGTGTGGGAAAACAAAATATCCTACCAAATTTCTTGTTCTTGATACTCCACCTGATGACTTCTGTCCCATTATCTTTGGTAGACCTTTCTTGAACACAGTTAATGTTGGATAGATTGCCAGAAACAAACTGTGGAAGTTAGCTTTGGTGATGAGTCTCATGAGTTTAATTTTTCCAAGTTTAGTAGAGATTATCATGAAAAATAATTTCCTAGTAAGGATGAATTCATTGGTCTTGCTTCTATTGTTGTGCCACCTACTGATCCTTTAGAGCAATACTTGCTAGACCATGAGAATGATTTACATATGCATGAAAGAAATGAAATAGATAATATTTTCTTTGAGCAATGTCCTCTGCTTAAACACAATTTTCCTATTGAAAATCTTGGAGGTCCTCCTCCACCTAAAGGTGATCTTGTGTTTGAATTAAAACAATTGCCAGACACTCTGAAATATGCTTACCTTGATGAAAAGAATATATATCCTGTTATTATCAGCGCTAACCTTTCAGAACATGAAGAAGAAAGATCATTGAAAGTTCTAAAGAAGCACCGAGCTGCTATTGGATATACTCTTGATTATGTAAAGGGCATTAGTCCCACTCTATGTCAACACAAAATTAATATGGAACCTGATGCTAAACCAGTTGTTGATCACCAATGTCGGTTGAATCCGAAGATGAAAGAGGTGGTAAGAACAGAAATATTAAAACTTCTGGAAGCAGGTACAATTTATCCTATAGCTGATAGTAGATGGGTAGGTCCTATTCATTGTGTCCCTAAGAAGGGAGGTATTACTATTGTTCCTCATGATAAAAATGAACTTATTCCACAAAGAATTATTATAGGCTATAGAATGGTAATTGATTTTAGAAAATTAAATAAAGCAACTAGAAAAGATCATTACCCTTTGCCTTTTATTAATCAAGTGCTTGAAAGATTATATAAGCACACACACTTTTTCTTCCATGATGGATATTCTGGCTTTTCACCAATACCTGTTTCTCAACCTGATCAAGAAAAGACCACTTTTACTTGTCCTTTTGGAACCTATGCTTATAGACGTATGCCTTTTGGTTTATGTAATGCACCTGCTATCTTTCAAAGATGTATTATGGCTATATTCTCTGACTTTTGTGAAAAGATTCTTGAGGTTTTCATGGATGACTTTTCTGTTTATGGGAAGTCTTTTGACGATTGTTTAAGCAATCTTGATCGAGTTTTGTAGAGATGTGAACAAACAAATCTTGTCTTGAATTGGGAGAAGTGCCACTTTATGGTAAATGAAGGCATTGTCTTGGGTCATAAAATTTCTGAAAAAGGTATTGAAATGGACCAAGCTAAGGTTGATGCTATTGAGAAAATGCCATGTCCCAAGGACATCAAAGGTATTCGTAGTTTTTAGGTCATGCTGGTTTCTATAGGAAGTTTATTAAAGACTTCTCCAAAATTTCTAGGCCACTCACTAATCTTTTGCAAAAGGATATTCCTTTTGTCTTTGATGATGATTGTCTTGAAGCCTTTGAAACACTCAAGAAAGCTCTAATTACTGCACCTATTGTCCAACCACCTGATTGGAACTTGCCTTTTGAAATTATGTGTGATGCTAGTGATTATGTTGTTGGTGTTGTTCTAGGACAAAGAGTTGACAAGAAATTGAATGTTATTCATTATGCTAGTAAAACTCTAGATAGTGCTCAAAGAAATTATGCTACTACTGAAAAAGAATTCTTAGCAGTGGTGTTTGCTTGTGATAAGTTTAGACCTTATATTGTTGATTCCAAAGTAACAGTTCACACAGACCATGCTGCTATTAAATATCTTATGGAAAAGAAAGATGCTAAACCTAGACTTATTCATTGGGTTCTCTTGTTACAAGAATTCGATTTGCATATTGTTGATAGAAAAGGAACTGAGAACCCAGTAGCTGATAATTTGTCTAGGCTTGAAAATATGCTTGATGACCCACTTCCTATTAATGATAGTTTTCCTAATGAGCAGTTAGCTGCAATAAATGTTGCTAATGCTACTCCTTGGTATGCTGACTATGCTAATTACATTGTTGCTAAATATTTGCCACCTAGCTTTACATATCAAAAAAAGAAAAGAAAAATCATCTATGATTTAAGACATTACTTTTGGGATGACACACATCTTCATAAAGAAGGAGTAGATGGTATTATTAGACGTTGTGTACCCGAGCATGAACAGGGACAAATCCTACGGAAATGTCACTCCGAGTCTTATGGAGGGCATCATGCTGGAGATAGAACTACTCACAAGGTATTGCAGTCTGGATTTTATTGGCCTACTCTCTTCAAGGATGCTCGTGAGTTTGTCTCATCTTGTGATGAATGTCAAAGAATAGGTAATATTGGTAAGCGTAAAAAATTCCTATGAATTATTCACTTGCTGTTAAACCTTTTGATGTTTGGGGATTTGATTACATGGGACCTTTTCCTTCCTCTAATGGGTATACACATATTTTGGTTGTTGTTGATTATGTTACTTAATGGGTAGAAGCTATTCCAACTAGTAGTGCTGATCACAACACCTCTATTAAAATGCTTAAGGAAGTTATTTTCCCAAGGTTTGGAGTCCCTAGATATTTAATGACTGATGGTGGTTCACACTTTATTCATGGTGCTTTCTATAAAATGCTTGCTAAGTATGATGTTAACCATAGAATTGCATCACCATATCATCCTCAATCTAGTGGTCAAGTTGTACTTAGCAATAGAGAAATAAAATTAATTTTGCAAAAGACTGTCAATAGGTCCAGGAAGAATTGGTCTAAGAAATTAGATGATGCACTTTGGGCTTATAGAACAACATATAAAAATCCTATGGGTATGTCTCCTTATAAAATGGTTTATGGAAAGGCTTGTCATTTGCCTCTTGAGTTAGAACATAAAGCATACCGGGTAGTTAAAGAACTCAATTATGATTTCAAACTTGCTTGTGAAAAGAGGCTATTTGATATAAGCTCATTAGATGAATGGAGAACCCAAGCATATGAAAATGCAAAGTTATTCAAAGAAAAAGTTAAAAGACGGCATGACAAAAGAATTCAAAAACGTGAGTTTAAAGTCGGAGAATATGTTATTTTGTACAACTCTCGTTTCAGATTCTTTGCAGGAAAACTCCTCTCCAAATGGGAAGGCCCCTATGTCATCGAGGAGGTTTACCGGTCCGGTGCCATCAACATAAATAATTTCGAAGGTACTAACCCGAAGGTTGTCAATGGACAACGAATAAAGCATTATATTTCAGGAACACTTATTAATCTTGAAAGCAATATTATCCAAACTTTAACACCAGAAGAATACATAAAAGAATCCTTTCAGAACACTCCAGAATAGTCAAAATAAGGAGGTACGTGATACGGTAAGTAAACGGACTCCGAAAAATCTGCAAAAATATATTTTATCAGTTTAGGAATATTTTAAAATTTTGGAAATAAAGGAACTTCCAGGAAGCGTCCCTTGGTGGGCACAATACACCAGGGTGCACTAGGCAGGTGGGTTGTGCCCACCTGGGACACCTCTCGTACTCCGTTTTTTCTCCATATGCTTGTCCCCCAAGATAAAAAATCTATATATACTTCCCGAACCCAATAACCACCGTATCACGGAGAAAATCCTCTGTTCTCTTTTCTTGCTATTCCTGGTCAGACTTGTCAAGCTGGGCATCATGTCTTCCTGTTCCTCCAACCACATGGAAGAAGATGCTTGGCTGATGAAGATCGAGACGAAGAGGGAGGAGCCCTCGGACATTATCAAAGGAGACAAGGGCAAGGAAACTACCATGGATCCACCCTCGGTGGCAACACAAGCTCTATTGGCCGAGGAGGAGGAAGATATCCTTAAACCCTGTCTTACTCACCTTACTCATGCTAAGATTAAAGCTTTTCGTGCTTTTGAAATGGTTCGCATACAAAATAAGTGTCTCACTCGCGGAAATATTTTGCATCAAGAGCATATCATCTATCTTCGGAGCGTCATCTGTCGGCTGGAGGATCTCTTGGCCCTTAAAGACAAGATCGCTTCATCACCACCATCACCTTCTTCACCACCAAAGGATAACTGAATATCGGGTATGGGCACTCCCCCTTGGCTTCCGCCAAGCTTTGGGGAGGTGCCCCGGTACCGTATCATCCCACTATCTTTTTACTTTTACTTACCTTAGTTAAATCTTTTTCTTAGGAGAATAAAGTTTAGTGCGATCTTTTCTTCTTTTTGAGATTTGCCTAGTGATCTATCATTGTTATCGTGTGCAAGTTATATAATAAAGTTAGTTTGAGTTTTTGCTTTCTTTATTTTCATGTTGCTAATAAAGAAAAGAAATAAGAAGGAAGAAAAAGAGAAAGGAAATAAATAAAAGAAGGGAAATAAGTCAATAAGATTATATACTAATCCTATGGTAAGTGATAGCACCACATAAGGAAAAGTATAGGTAAGAAAATTTTATTAGAGATTGACAAACATAGCATTAGTCAATGATGCAACTCATGAAATAATTAATAAGGGAAGAGAAGATTCACATATAGATATACTATCCTAGAAATCTTTTGTGATTGTGAGCCCTCATCAAAATATTATATGCCAAAATTGTTGACGTTACATAGAAGTCATATTGTCATAGATCCTTTAACATGTGATGCTTTCCCCCTATCTTTGCTAGCCAAAAATTATGAACTAAGTAGAGATACTACTTGTGCATCCAAAAACCCTTAAACCCAAATCTTTTTCAAGTGTCCACCATACCTACCTAGGGATTGAACAAGATCCCTCAAGTAAGTTTTCATCGGTGCAAAAAGGCAATAAAAATTGCTTCTAAATATGTGAGATCATTTAGTGCAAGAGAAAATTGAGCGTTGCACGAACTTGGATGACAACGAATAAAGTGACATAGTGCATAATAAAGGTTGTCATCTTAAGGGGCAATGTAATGTGATGTTCTTTTGCACTAAGGGTTTGAGCCTGCAAACAAATAAGCACATGGCAACCTCTACCTCCCTCTACGAAGGGCCTATCTTTTACTTTTATGCAAAGAGTCAAAGTTTTCTCTATGTTCCATTTTATTTTTCTCCTTTGGCAAGCATCATGTGGTGAGGAAAGATCTAGGCACATATGTCCAACTGAATATGGGTAGCATGAGTTATTATTGTTGACATCCCCCTTGAGGTGAATACGTTGGGAGGCGAAACTATAAGCCCCTATCTTTCTATGTGTCCGGTTGAAATGTTTTGCTCATGTGCATGCGGTGAGTGTTAGCAATCATGGAAGACTATATGATGGTTGAGTATGTGGACTTGCCTAAAGGCTCCGATACTTGACCCTTCCTGAAAAGATGAAGAATTGTAGTTGCAAAGTTGACCAAGAACATAGTTTGTTTGTCTCTAATAGAGTTTATGCTTCATACTTCGATAGTATGATGAATTGTAACTTATTCTTGAGAAGTCTATGATAAAAATTCTATGATAAAAGTCTTATGTTTAAGTTTTTGCTGTTATAATAATCAACATGGTGCTTCTATGTCCGTATTTTGTTCTATAATGGGAGAAAAGGCATTAGATTTCCAGCTTTTTGGTGTAATTCTAATGCATTTTCTCCCATAATTTATAAGGAACACACCAAGAGGGAGAATTTCAGCAGCTGGAAATCTGGACCTGGAAAAGCCACGTCGGGCCACCTATTCTGCACAACTCCAAATGGGCTGAAACTTTACGAAGATTTTTTATGGAATATATAAGAAATATTGGAGCCAATAAGTACCAGAGGGGGGCTACCAGGTGGGTACAACCCACCTGGGCGCGCCAGCCCCCCCCCCC